>NC_056739.1:114169191-114196691 GCF_019279795.1 Protopterus annectens
TATATATATATATATATATATATATATATATACATATATATGCATACATATATATACATATGGATACACTAGACAATCTTGATGTACTGAAATGTCGAAATTCAGTACGTCGAGACCGAATAGTGGAAAGTGCAGTTAACTGAAACTACACTATGCCGAATCCGCCACTAGCGTGGTGTTGCGTTGGTGACATGTGGTGCGGTTTGCGGATTTATCTGAGGTTTCAGCTAAGTGTTGTGTGTTTGAGGATAATTGGTAGGGATTTTAGTATGAGTGAGTGTGTGTGGTGGTGTTTGTTGTGTGTTTGTGTGTTTAGTGCGACCTCGGAGTTAGAATATATAAGTAGAGGGGGTGTGGAGGGCATAGCCCCCCTGCTAGCAGCTTTAAAATAATGTAGTGTTTTGTTTTTATTTTATTTTTTTGCATGTTTGAAGTTTCAGGAGTCGAACATATGGTCTCAGTCGTATGGGTTTTGGCTTTCTGAAATTTCGATCATGTATAGTAGACCCATATATATATATATATATATATATATGTGTGTGTGTGTGTGTGTGTGTGTGTATATATACAGTCGTATTATGCATGGTAATGTGTTAATATGTTAAATGGTCAAGAAGCAAAAGATAAAATAAAGCATGCTGACCATTCATAATGCCAACAATGCAAATTGCTGACACCCAGCAAATGAAAAAAGGAAACAAGTTTCCTTTTTCAAAGTATTAAACTATCAAATACTAAGTTGATGTGAGGTTTGAATGATAGAGCTGGATTCAGAATTAGTCCTAAGTATTTGTATTTGTAAACTGCAGCTGTGGGCACCTTGGTGGGAATGAGAATGGTTAACTGGGAGAACATTTCTAGTTTTTCTTGTTTCTTTGTCATTTTTAATTTCTCCAAGTCTTTTGGGTTTCTAATATCATGATGGGAATGGACCCCATTCCTCAGTCAAAGTACAATTAAAATTCATGAAATTAGCATTGTTTCAATGATTGATGTTACCCAGAAGTGCTCTTCGCAGCACCCGCAATGTGCCCAGTAATGACTCCTGCAAATTGTATGGAATTACACATATAGGTAATATATCTAAGTAAGATTGTAAATTTTTTTTATAAGACTCGTTGCTCCTACTACTACTAGAACTGTCTGGGTATCCTTCTTCCACATTGCCCTCATTTCTGCCTGAATATCCTGGTATTTTATGACTTTGTGTCTCTCTCTCTGTATATAAGCCACTGTAATCACTGTGTGTAGCAAGGACGGCCACGGTGGTGCAGCGGTTAGCGTTGTTGCCTCACAGCAAGAGGTTCTCCGGTTCAATCCTCGGCTGGGGTGTCTTCTATGCGGAGTCTGCATGTCCTTCCTGTGGTCACTTGGGTTTCCTCCGGGTGCTCCGGTTTCCTCCCACATCCCAAAGACATGCTGTAGGTGGATTAAACACTCTAAATTGGCCATAGGCGTGAGTGTGTGCATGTGTGTGTGCCTTCTGTGGAAGGTTGAGTGCCAGGCTAGCAATTCGACACCGTAAAACTCCACTGCCAATCATGAGCGGACAGGTGATCTGCTGTGGTGACCCCTAACCGGGAAAAGCCGAAAGAAGAAGAAGAATCACTGTGTGTAGCAATTTCAATGATCAATGTTACTTTTGTCTTCTTTTCATGGACTACTATATCTGATTCTTGCATCTATTTTTTTGAACTGTTGGGAATGGATGATCCCATATAATATGAACTTCATTATTTTCTGTGATGCTTTGTGGCTCACGTTTTCAGTGTTTTTCAGGTACCTCACTATTATAATGTTTGCACAATCCTCAATGCAACAGTCTTTCCACATTATTATGCCTTTCAGTATACAGTCCTTCTGCCATTAGTATATCACAATCAATAACAAGATGTGTGACCTTTTCCAATTCTGTTTTACAAATCCTACATTTGTCTGTTTCTTCCATTTGTTCAATAAACTATGTAAACCAACATGTACATAGTCCACTATTTTGGGCCGCCAATATTGACCTTTCGTCTTTTGGTTTAGATTCACCTCTCCTTACCAATTCCTGCGTTCAATCCTGATCAACATGAGGTCGTTCCAACAGTTTTCTATACTTGCAACTATATTTATGCATTTTCCACATTTCTTGCCTTCTCATCTGATCCTTCACCTTATATTCTTTCTTTTGTTTTGTTTTTTGGCACATTCAGTTGCTTCCTGATTTTTATCTACTTCTGGTGTGATTTCCATTCCTGCTTGACACCAATATGCTTCTGCTAAACTAAGCAGGGAAGTCATCGTAGACTTATTCTCCTCATGTTTCAAAACTTTCAATGTGTTTGGGTCTTATGAGGTCAGCAGTTATGTATGCAGTCCCACGATTGCAGTTCTATACATGTAATCAATTTCGAAGAGACCCATACCTCCTTTAGAATGGGGAATATATTCTCTTGATATGCACTGATTTTTATAAATCATTTGATGAGCATGAAGCATCCTTCTTCTTTTCCTTTCTAACATATCCAACACCTTTTGGGGCCAATCAGTCACTCCAACACTGTAAGTTATGACAGGAAGAGCAAATTGGTTTATAGCATGTACTTTGTTCCTAGATGTCATTGCTGTTTGTAGTATTAATTTTAGTCTTCTAAAATATTTATTACTGAATTTTATTCACATTTGTTCATGTTTTATTATAGCAATAACCCATGCCTGGGTGTGGGTAATGCTGGATTTACCCACGGTTGGCGTGGTTCGCCCTCGGGACCAAACAAAGCCAACCGTGGGTAAATACAGCATTACCCACACCCAGAAGTGGGTTATTGCTATTATACCATGACATTATTTAAGAAAAGAAACTATTACTTTTCTTAAATAATGGCATAGTATAATGCCTGTTTACTGCCCTTCCGCAGATGTCTGGCATCCGCGGCAGTTCTGATGTACTGCGCGCCTGCGCAGTACATCAGAGTTGAGCAAAAGCAACGGAGAAAGCAAGATCTCCGTTGCTTTTTTTTTACTGTTTTCGCTATGTTAAATGGGTTTAACATAGCGAGACAGTTTCCAATCCTGTCTCATTCCAATCCTGCCTTCTTTTAAACTGTCATTCCTTCTCTGCATGTATTGATTCCACAATTCCCATTTTTTCCTAAGTAATTTGCTCCCACCCTTTTCTAACGATCTCAATTTCCATTGTTTTATTTCTGTTACTATTTTTGCTACTTCTAGTAAAGTCGATTTAGACTTTGATTTCCATTTTCTAGTAATTGTTTTTTTTGGCAGGCATCACAGTTAGACTCAGCAAGGCCTTACTATGTCTAGGCAGTTTCAATTCTGTTTCATATCTCAAAAAATCTTTTCCTTAGTTACACCAATTTGCTCACCCAGTATCACTGACAGAACAGTGTGCAGGGAATCTGTAAAGTCTGACAACTCATCACACTCCCAGAAAATATGTTCCCATTTACCTCTTTCTTCCCTATTACACCTCTAACATTTGCTGTCTACCTGATGAAAACGTACCTGAACCCGACCCGTAACTTTCCACCACAGCGCTGAAAATAGTGAAACGACAGAAACGGACAACCAAATTCTTTCCTTAGGAAAAAATTTGGTTATCTGTCGTTTCACTATTTTCAGCGTTCGCTGACTTGGGGTCGACGTAAGAACATTCAAAGGAATGAACTTTCGGTGTTCTGATATAGACCCCTTAGTTCTTAGAATACTTTCTGCTTAAAGGTCTGCATCCAAAAACCCAGTCTCTCCTTGTTTCTTGAGCCCCCCCCCCCACCATTTCATTATCACCTCTTTCTACTTTGAATTATAGTTGTCTGCTTGTGCTATGTATAGGAGCCTTAACTGTGTTGTTCTGCAATACCTCTTCAAATCATGTAATCTCAATCCACCTTGTTCTATTATAAGCTTATCCCACTTGACTCTTGCTGTCTTCCCCTCCCAGCTCAAATCTTTTAGCTCTTTATTAATTGCTATCCACAACTTTTCCTCTGGTTGATAAAAATACAGTATGCCTGACCTGTGTATAAGACTAAAGGGACTTAAAACATTTTATCTGCTTGTATATTACTATCAACATCCATATAACAGAGCTTCCATTTTCTCAGTTTTTGTATTATTTTTTGTTTAATCTCTTCCCACATATCCTTAGCTGTCACACTGGAATCATTTTTAATCCATACTCCTAAATACGTAATTTTATCACGGCCCCATAAATATGGATATTGCTGAACCAGTTCATGTGTGGGTACATAATCTACAGCTATTGCCTTTGTTTTAGCTTCATTAATTGTATATCCTGAAAAGATGTTAAACTGTCTCAGTATGTTCCACCATACTGTAATGTCCCTTTCTGGTTTTATCAGATATAAAGTACTATCATCTCCAAATAGAGACAGCTTTTCTTGACTACCATACCAATTATATCCTTGAATTTCTGAGTCCCTTTTTTTCTTTGCCAGTGGTTCTAAATGTAATGCATATAACAAAGGGGAGGGAACATACCCCTGCCTGGTTCCTCTGCTGAAGCAGAAATTATCAGATAGGACCTCACCCACTTTAGTTTTTGCCTCCGATCCCTCATATATCCTCCTAATCAACCTTATAATTTTATCAGGAAATGCAAATGCTTACATTGCCTTGCCCATAAAGTCCTAGCTTACTCTGTCAAATGTTTTCTCTGCTTCATGACCCACCAACAACAGGGGTATTTTCTTACATTTTGCTTCCCTTTGGATCATTGCTGTTCTGTTATTGTTGTAAAATATTTGCCTCCCCTCCACAAAACCACATTAATCCATGTCTATCAATTTTGGCATCACTTTTGCTGTTCTTTTAGCAATTATAGACAGTAACACTTTATCATCATGGTGTAGGATTGACATTGGCCTGTACGAAGCTGGATATGATGGGTATTTACCCTCTTTAGATATTGCAGCTACCACTACTTTCTTCCAGGATGTTGGTACTTCTCCTCCTCGTAAAATACTGTTAAAAAAGTTCTAGATCTTTATATAATTTCTTTCCCTCCTAGCTTCCAAAATTCCACATTGATACCATCTATTCCTGGGGAATTTCTTGTGGACTGGTTACACATCACCATGGTTATCTCATCTTCTCCTGTCCTGTTAGTAATTGAGCCTCCGCTGCCTGTAACCTAGGCATATGTAATTATTCCATAAACATTTCCATTTGTACATTTTCTTTATTTCCATTTTTCTCTGCTTTATACAGACTTTCATAGAATTTCCGAAATATTTCTAATACTTCTACAGGATCCCTTGTTATCTTCCTTGTTATAGGTTCCCTAGGCTTGGTGACAGCCCTGTTTGCTTTCTGTTGCCTGAGTTGTTGTGCTAAAAGTTTTTGTGCTTCAGAGTTATTATCAAGAAAGAGTTGCTTAACAGCAGTCTTTCTAAACTCATGCATATTATTGAAGTAATCCCTTTTTTTCATTTTAGCATTCTGCAGTAGCCTCTCTTCTTGTTTTGTGAGATTCTTCCTATTTTGCAATACTTTAACATTTGTCAGTCTTTCTAAATAGTTCTTGTTACTTGTTAACCATATCTCCCAGTCTTTTATTTTCACCCTATTTATAAACTCTATTTTAATATTATCCAACTCACTAGCTATATTTTCAGAAAAAAGTCTATCTTCTCTAATAGGTCCTGAATAATTTCCACTAACCATTCCTTAAAATCCTCTTTTTTCAACAGATAGGTGGGAAAGTTCCAGTGTCGCATTTACTGCGGTGGTGGTGCTGCGGTAGCGTTATCGCCTCATAGCAAGACGTCCGGTTCAATTCTCAGCTAGAGCGTCTTCTGTGTGGAGGCATACGTGAATGGGGCGTGCCTTCATTGAAGGTTGTGCATCAGGGCTGGTAACCTGGTACATAAAAATCCACTACCAATCATTAGCGGACCGGAGTTCTGCTGTGGTGACCCCTAACCGGGAAAAGCCGAAAGACACATCCTATGTTTTATTTTGGTTATTATTGGCACATGATCTGAAATAGTTTTTGTGTGCATATCAAAACTTTCAATTAAGTGCACGTTCCTTTGAAATGTTAATTCTGTCTACCCTATCCCAGTTTTTGTATCTTGGGGAATAATATGTAAATTCACTACAAACTCCTAGTACTGAAGTCACATTGTCCATGCCAAATATTTTTGCAAATGTCTTAAAAATCTACCCTCCTTTGCTATATTTTACCTTCTGGGCTCCCCAAGACACATCTTCACTTTTGCAAATCAAATTCCAGTCCCTACCTGTAAGTAATATCCATTGCCTAAAGCTGATTATTTCTCCCAGAATTTTCTTAAGCTCCGTTATAGCAGTTTTCAGGGAAATCTAAATTCATGCCAGTATAATCCTCCTCCCTTGCCAATATCCCCTTAGTAGTACAAATCTACCATTATTATCTTTTTTATCCTCTTCTCTCATTATTACAGCTCCTTTTGCAATGAATATAAATACTCCTGTCTTCCTTTGTCCCAGGTATTCTTTTGAATAGCCATCCTGAAGACTTTTCTTTACCAAATTCACATGTTTAGTTCTTTCCAAGTGTGTCTCCAGTAGAATAGCAATTTGCACTCTACATTTTTAATATAGTTCACTACTCTTTCTTTTTTGCATTTATATGTGAGACCATTAACATTTAAAGACATTATAGAAAGCATCATATTCTTGAAAAAAAATATTGTTCTCACCTTTTATGTGTAACAGCTCTTTTGTTAAATCTCAAGTTCCAGCTTTTGTGTTACGTACATGTACTGTTTGCAGATTAATCTTTTATAAGTTGTTTCTTGTCATCTCCATTTGAGCCTGTGTCTCATAGTGAAACTTTTTGTAATACTGAAAACCCTCAAACAAAAATACAAACATACTCCAATACTCCCCTAAAACCTATTAACCTAATAATAATAATAATAATAATAATAATAATAATACACAAAACTATTTACATCTTCAAATATAGAAGTTTTACCCTCCTAATAACAGATGTTCCAAACAGACAACCATACATACAGACGTGAGATCACCTGAAAAAAGGTTATCCATTCTAAGACACATGATACAGCCTGAGGTTCTATTAGGTGCTGTCTGATTTTATCTTATCTTTATAGCTCTGTCAGCTGGGAAAACATCTGAATGCTTTCAGAAAACATTTTTTTCAAGCCATTTTTCTTTATCAGATTGTCTGCTGGAGACATGAGAGCCAGACACAAAACTGGCAAGCATACCTTTGTTTACCAGAAAAAAAAGCCTTATAATATTCAAAATTCTTTTTCATTTACTTGCTTTCTCTTAAAGCATGCTACTAAATTAATCTAATGGCCTTAACCCAGTCATTCCCCTATGCAAGAATGAGAAAAAGCACACTAATTTGCTTTTTAACCAGATCTTTATTTTTTTTACAAAAAGAAAAAAAAAACAGGATTACATGTTTACATTAGTATCTCAATTACACTTAATGGAAAAAAAATATATAACATGCAAAGAAAGTCATGCACTATTAAAATAGTACTAGTAAGAAAAATGTTTTACTTACAGTTAACTTTCTGCTTCCTCTTCCCCTATCCTTAGTGCTTATCTGAACATTAATGACAAGAAGTAGGGCATATACTTTAGACTTCCCTACAAGTTTAACAAAGTCCAAAAAAGTCCAGTATTCCAGATTTTCATATTCTGTTATGTTTTACAAATATACAGTGGATATAACAAATGTACACACCCCTGTTAAAATACCAGGTTTTTGTGATATAAAAAAATGAAACCACAATAAATCATTTCAAAAGTTTTCCCACCTTTAATGTGACATATAACATGTACAAGTCAATTGAAAAACAAATATGTTACGGGAAAAATATAAAAAATGTACAATAAGCTGCTCACATAAATGTGCACACCCTTAAACAAATACTTAGTTGAAGCACCTTTTGATTTAATTACAGCATTCAGTCTTCTTGGGTATGAGTCTATCAGCACGGCACATCTTGACTTGGCAATATTTGCCAACTCTTCCTTGCAAAAGTGCTCCAAATCTGTTAGATTGTGAGGGCATCTCTTGTGCACAGCCCTCTTCAGGTCACCCCACAGATTTTCTATTGGATTTAGGTCTGGGCTTTGGCTGGGCCATTCCAAAACTTTAATTTTCTTCTGGTAAAGCCATTCTTTTGTTGATTTGGATGTATGATTGGGGCCATTGTCATGTTGAAATGTGAAATTCCTCTTCATCTTCAGCTTTCAAGCAGACACCTCAAGGTTTTGGGCTAAAAGTGACTAGTATTTGGAACTGTTCATAATTCCCTCCACCTTGACTAAAGCCCCAGTTCCAGCTGAAGAAAAGCAACCCCAAAGCATGATACTGCCACCACCATGCTTCACCGTGGGGATGGTGTTCTTTTGGTGATGTGAAGTGTTGTTTTGCGCCAAAAAGTTCAACCTTGGTCTCTTCAGACCATAACACTTTTTCCCACATGCTTTTGGGAGGCTTGATATATTGTTTTGTAAATTTTAGACGGGCCTGGATCTTTTTCTGTGTAAGAAAGGCTTCCATCTTGCAACCCTACCCCATAGCTCAGACATATGGAGAATATGGGAGATTGCTGTCATATGTAGTACACAACCAGTACTTGCTAGAAATTTCTGCAGCTCCTTCAGTGTTGCTGTAGGTCTCTTGGCAGCCCCCCTGACCAGTTTTCCTCTTGTCTTTTCATCAGTTTTGGGGGGACATCCAGTTCTCTGCAGCATCACTGTTGTCCCATATTTTCTCCACTTTTTATGACTGCCTTCACTGTGCTCCATGGTATATCTAGTGCTGTGGAATTTTTTGTTCCCCTCTTCTGACTGATACCTTTCAACAATAAGATCCCTTTGATGCTTTGTAATCTCTCTGTGAACCATGGCTTTTGGTGCAGCAGGCAACTGAGTAAATGTCAGGAAAACCCTACTAGGACAGCTGAACTTTATTTGGGATTAATCAGAGTCTCTTTAATTGATGGCATGTGTGTACCTAAGAAGACTGAATGCTGCAATTACATCAAAAGTTGCTTCAACAAAATATAAGTTTAAGGGTGTGCACACTTATGCAACCAGCTTATTGTATGCTTTTTATTTTTTTATATTTTTTCCTCTAACAGATCTGTTTGTTTTTCAATTGAATTGTACAGGTTATAGGTCACATTAAAGGTGGGAAAAGTTTTGAAATGACTTATTGTGGTCTCGTTTTTTTTTTATATCACAAGCACCTGACATTTTAACAGAGGTGTGTACACTTTTTATATCTAGTGTAATAATTGCTATGTAATGCCACAATTGTCATTTTCTAAGTTACTGATTTTATTTTGCAAACATTAATGACATGAAGTAGATCATATGCTTTAGTGTCCCCTACAATTTTATCAAAGTCTGAGAAAGTCCAATATTTCCAGATTTTCTTGTTCTATTACTGTTCATCTCCATCTCCCAAACCCTGTCTCTGCTTCATTTCCAGTGTACTCTTGATTCTTTTACTCAACTCTTGTGCTTTTTCCCTTTCTCAAGCATTTTCCGTTGAAAGACTAGAAAAGGTTTCACTGGCAAAGTCACTCTGTGGTCTTTATTACCAAAGAACAAGAAACAGAATCTTCTTCTGTTTCACGGTTCACTTTTTGTTGGACAAACATTTGTATTTTTTTCCGTAACCTGTACTTTATCAAAAAGTAATTTTTTTCCTCCAGGAAAAATATTTTGAAGATAGCTGGACAGAGTAGTTGTAATCTTATGCCTGCTCCTCGACATTCCCTGAATAATTAAATAAATTTACTCCTCTTCTGTCTGGTGTACGAATAGTCGTTCTCTCCAAACACTCTGCTGTGTCCCACTTTTAGTACTTTCTTTTTCTGCCACTGTTTTGTCAGAATCAACTCTTTCTGCTGGTATAATTGAATTTTTACTGTTAAAGGTCTAGGTTGTTTTCTCATAGTCAGGTTTGGAACATACATACGATGTTCCCTTTCAAATGACAATTCCTGTTGTGGAATACAAGTCCAGTTGCTTATTTGTGCTTTCATAAAATTAATACTGTCTGTTCCTTCCTTCTTCTAGGGTGCAGCAGAAAATCTCAGATTTTCCCTACATGCCCTGTTCTCTAATTGTATCATTTTTTGAAACATCTCTTCTTGTGTACTCTCATGTTCAGCCAGCCTCCTCATTTTTCCGACATCTGAGTTTTGCAGTTTTATCACCTTATTTGAATATCTATTTAAAGCTTCTTCCATTTTTTCCAGCCTTTTATTGTTGGTGTTTATATTGTTAAAGTTCACAAATAAATAACAGAGTTTTACCTTTTAGTTTTGAGTCAAGAATAATGCTTCAAAATGTGCAGAGTACTGGTTTATTCTATAAACAGTGTTGGGAGACTGCCTACCACATATACTTTATTACTGTTAAAGTCTATATAAATACTAATATGTATTATTTTGGATCTTTTCTCCTTGGGTCTCCGCTGAAAAGGAGCTATCAAGCTCAGCCAGACAAACCCAGTCAACAAATGTAAAATAAAAAATAACAATAAATAAGAATTTATCTTTTAACCTTGTAACATTCAGTACCAGTACACATTGTCTTACAGACATCCTTACAAAGACTAATTCCTCAGCCTGAGAAGGCCAGAGCATACTGTTAATTAATCTGGTTTCAAAAGATTGCTGGCACATTTTTTTTTCTTTATTAGTATTTTGAAACTAGACTCTTTAAGCATAGTATAACATCATAACATCCCTTAACTCCTGCAGTACTTTTGCTATCAGGTATCTGTCAGTGCAGAGAGAGTGCAATTGTCAGACACTATAAAGATACAACGTATGTGAAACTATATATTGCATAATCACTCATCTATTTTTCATTTTTTTCTTTTGACATAAACTTATTATAACATTTTATTTGACTCATTTGTGAAGAAACTACAAATTAATATGCATTTTGTGAATAATAATCATAAGACATAATATTTTTCTGTAACAATATACTTCACCAGTGTTTCATTTACTTTAGTCAGGTCTGTGTGCAGTTACCTTATAATTTCCTCTAGGTTACTGGAAGTCATGTCTGGAGCTTGCACTGATTTTTGCCGAACAGCTGCAGTACTTTTCCCAGTCATTCTTTTTTTATCACCCATTGTAGCTGATTTTCCTTCATGTCCTCTGTATTTCTTTTTTCCTGGCATTCAGGCAGTCTGTAAGACAGGATGTCTGTAAGACAGTGTGTACTGGTACTTAATTCAGTGCACTTACTAGCCAGTTACCGAAATTTATCCAGAAATCTAGGTCCACTGGCTTTCTCTGCTAAGTTTCTGTTTTCACACAGGGAGAGCTAGAATTAAGCTGTTACTCAATGTGCAGCCATCTTGGAAGTCCCTGTTACTGTTGTTTACGTTTTCCACTATTTCAAATGGACTTTAACATTTAGCCAAAATTTGTTTTCTGTGGAGAAGACCAAAACTAACTTCTGGGCTTCAACTTTGACTTGCATTTCTGTTATACAACGCCTGTTTTGTATCCTGTGCTCTCTATATATTTCCCTATATGAAGGACTTTGCTACTTTCAGCCTAACTTGTAAATTGGAATAGTGCAGTATATTTTTAAATGGGATTTTCTTTGGCAGTATCTAACATTTCATGATGGTGCCTGTTCTATAAGAAATCAAAAGGCCTGAACCCTGTCAAAGCTTGTAGTACTTCTCTAATAACAAGGACAAGGAATGGTATTAACTGGTCCAGTTTTTATCATCAACACGGAGTTTAAAGTGTGGTTAAAATGCTCCACTTACTCATCTGTCTCCCTCTGTAGATAGTGCATGGAGGTTTTTAGTTGGTGGATCTTAAAGCATTGACACAATCATTGCATTACTCTGGATATAAAAGGAGCCCCTGGTTGGCAAGTATTTCCTAAGATATCTGTACTATTTAAAATAATAATGCAACCCCCTAACTATAGATCTATCATTAGTCTTACATAGAGGAATAGCCTCAGGGTACTTACTGAAGCCATTCTGGATTATACCAGTGGCCCAGAAATGTCATAGCATTATGTTCAAATGGCAGATCTGTGACTGGCATTGGAATAAAAAAAAATCAAAACATTTTTAAAATCTGAGTAAAGGACTGTTTTCTGGCACTTGAGGCATCCAGTACAGAAGTACTCAACTTATTTCATTACTCCTGGTCAGTAAAATCTTACTAGGATCCATGCTTTAGTCTTACCCATTCCTAGGTGTCCTCCTAATCAATGACTATGGATTAATCTCATCACTAGGTTTCTAAAGGATTTGGGCACTACTAGTTGACATACTACATCCTCTCTTTCCTTATGTACTCTGTGCTATAATACATTTTGTAATTCAGAGTATGAGTAGGAAGTGGGAACATTTTGTTCAGCATTCTTCAAGCTCAATCTATAGTTCCCTTGCTCTTCTTATAGGTTCATAGGTTGGTACCAGCTATTGGCCCTAGGGCCTATGCAAGCCTAGCCATAACAATTCCCTGGATATTTCTTCCCACAATATTTACTTCCCTGGACCCCTGTATAGCAGGGTGACTGACATGATCCCTGGAGTGAATTTCCTATCTCCCATCCAATCGTTAAGGTTCCTTTGAAGAGGGCCAAGGAGGCGCTCTGCTTGACATGTATGGGCAGTCCATTCCAGAGTATGGGGAGTCTCTGGGTCAGGAACCTGTGCCTTCAGCATGTTTTGTTCATTGTGATGACAAGGTTTAGATCCCTGGAGCATGTGGCTCTGAGGGATTGGGTTTTCTTTAAGTGGAGCATGTCCAACAGCTCAGGGTTTCACATGGCCTTGTATGTTAAGCAGAGATCACCTCTGAGTAGACAATATGCCACAGAGTATATCTGGAGTTTTTTTAGACGGTCAGCATAGGGCATCTGCTTTAGGCCTGTGATTCTTTTAGTGAAGTATTTTGTGGCCTTTCCAGCTGTTGCAGATGTCTTGTGAGGTACATACCAAACTGGGCGTTGTACTCTATAATGGGTCTAATGAGTGATGACTACAGTGGGACAATGACCTCCTTTTTTCTGGATGAAAAGCCCTTAGTGATGAGGTGTGCCACATAGAAGGATTTCTTGACTGTTGTGGCGATGTGGTTATTGAAGGTGAGACCACTGTCCACCTGTGTCCCTAAGTCCCTCATCACACTTCCGGTGTTTAGTGTACTGCCACCTATCTGGTAATTCGTTGATACATGTTTTTTCCGAAAGGGGATAACTATACATTTCTTGGCATTAAGCTTGAGCCCATGGCTCTGGCACCAAGCATCTGTTTCTGTAAGGCCCTTTTGTAGAATATCTACATCATTTAGGGATTCAATAATGACTTCCAGTTTGCAGTCATCTGTGAACTTTGATAGCCAGAGTCCCTTAATGTTGGCCTGTACTTCAGAGAAGTAGATGCCAAACAAGAGCGGTCCCAGGACTGAACCCTGAGGTGCTCCACTTGTCACTTGTCTGGAGCTGGATTTGGAGTTGGCTACTTGTACAGTCTGGGTTCTGTTAGTAAGCCAGTTGGCAACCCATCAAGTGATGTAGATTTATGCCCAACTTAGTAAGTTTATCTATGATTCCAGAGTAGGGGATGGTGTTGAAGGCCTTGGCGAGGTCCAGGTAGGCTGCGTGGATCACCTTACCCTCGTCCACAGCTCTGAAGGCTGATTCGAAGAAGTCAGTCAGGTTCAGGAGACAAGATCAGCCCTTCACAAACCCAAACTGGGTGGGGTCCAGTGTTTGAAGGTTGCCACTGTCTTTGTTTATAAGTTCCATGATAATCCGTTCCATGCCCTTGCAGATCAGGCTCATCAGACTGATGGGACGGTAGTTCCCGGGATCCAAGGTGGATCCCCCCTTGTGAAGTGGGATAACTGTAGCTGTGGGCCACCCAGACTGGGCACGAAGCCTGAGGTGAGGCTATGATTAAACATGACACTTAGGTGAGGTGCCAGTTCATTTTGTAGTTCATATAGTACAAAGCCCAGGATGTCATCTGGTCCCATGGATGCTGTATTCTTATAGCGTAATTGCGAGATTTTGAATTTTGTGGTTGTGTGTTTTCGAAATTGTGAGTTGTGGTTGGGTTTTCGGCTTTGTGGTTTCGAAATACTGAGTTTCGAGATTTCAGTATTTGGAAATTACAAAGTGGACCCATATATGTAAATATATATATATATATATATATATATATATATATATATATATATATATATATATATATGGATTTACTTCAGAAGCTCAAAATACTAAAATCTTGAATTTCAATATCTCGAGCCCAAGAAGTTGAATCCACAAAACAACGAAAACTAAAAACCGTGAAATTCAAAACCTCGAATACCGGAAGTTTTGAATTTTGCGGTTTTACTACACACGCAATCACTCTACTACATGAGCTGCACCCCCCCACAACCCCCCTACTTAAATATTCTCACTCCGAGGTCGCACTGCATACAAACACAGACAGAACACCACCACACAAACTACTTTCTCTTCGCACACACACACATCACAGCAACAGAACACACAGACACACACACACACACACACACACTTACCTGAATACATAAACATAGCGGAACTTTAGAAGCACGAAATTCAAAACCTCTGGTATTCGAGGCTTTGAATTTCATGCTTCTAAACTTTCGCTATTATGTGGATTCGGCTTCTTGGGCTCGAAATACTGAAATTCGAGATTTCAGTATTTTGAGCTTCTGAACAGAACCCATATATGTGTGTGTGTGCATACATATATATATATATATATATATATATATATATATATATATATACACACACACACACACACACACACACACACACACACACAAATCTATATCAAAACATTCCAACTATAAAAAAAAATCTAACATTAAGACATACACTGTAACAAACTGAGTAAAAAGTCTTAAAAACACAAAACCTCAAATCACAAAGATTTGAATGAAAACAAAAACTATTCTTACAGGGGTGGGCAATCCCCCTTGCACTCCCCCCCTTGCTAATATGTATTCCACATCCATCACACTGCAGAGGGGAAAAAGCAGACTCCTCCATCTGAACTGTACCATGGTCTTGCACATCTAAACACTGGCAACATTTAGAAAGTTAATTTTTGAACTCTGCAGTGGATATTTCAAGCACCTGAACTCTTGATAGTTCAACCACTTGATGGAAACCCATATATATTATTTTCTCTCTCTGCATACTATACCACCCTAAGCCTGTCTCTTAATCAGACATTGCTACATTGCTTTCAGGTCATTTCTTTAAATTTACTTTTGTTCCCAATGAGCTTACTTAGTTTATAAATAAGTAAAATAAAGTCAGTCTTCTAATCTTCGTGCTCCATTTCACATGCAAGCCCAGCTGACCCTGTCCTTAGAGCCAGTCCGTATCCCGAAGTTATGTACCTGGCATGACTACTTCCCTTGCTTACAGTGATTAGGCAGACACACAGACGCATTTGGCGTAATAGTTAAGGTCTTCGCCTCCTATGCACAAAGCAGAATCCTATCATCCATACCTGTATGGAGTTTGCATATTCTCCCTGTGTCTCTGTGGGGTTCCTCTTAAAAACATGCTGAGTGGTTCCACTTTAAACTCGCACATGAATGCAATTGTGGGTAGCAGCACATACTCTAGATGGTGTTTGTCAGGGGGAAGTGTTGTATAGGCTGTTCACTTTGGGGATCCACTGTGGTGTACACTATTCTCTAGATAGGAGAACATGGATCACAGACTACACACCTTGTCAGGCTAGCATAGCATTCAGTGGTGTAAAAATTGTCTTTCTGTGATTGGGTCATGTTGATTAACGTCGCCAATCATGGGTCTAGATACTTGTTGGTGATAATTGGGTTTCAGATTTGGCCTACTCCAACCTACTGCAGGGACCCATGCAAATGGTGGAAGGAGTCTATTTGCTGCTATTGGCCAGTGTGCACCTGCCATAAAGCTCAGCCTTAGGTCAATAAGCTTGACATATAAACAATCAAATCGTCAAACATGACGTAAGGATTGCTACACTCAATACAATGTCACTGACAGGATGGACCTTGGATATGGATGACATCATGATAAAGAAGAGGCTGGATATCCTCTGTATCCAGGAGACAAGATGGAAGGACAGTGCAGCAAAGTCACTTGGCTTGGGATCTAGAATCTACTATCATTATCTAGGTCAGACTAGAAATGTGTGGAAATTGTGGTGAGGGAAAAGCTTCAGAAGACATTGAGGGATGTCAGCAAAATTAGTGACAGACTCATGACAGTTAGACTCTAGTTTAAGGATAGGGCAGTATTCATAATCTCAACCTATGCCTCATACCAGGGTTGTGAGAGTGAGAATAAGAGTGCATTCAGGCAGCATTTGCAGGACCTACAAGATAAAGCTGCACAACATGAGTTGGTGTTGCTAAAGGGGACCTGAAAGCACATATGTGGACAGAAAGGCCAGGATATGAGGACTCTAGCAGGTTACAAGGCAAAGACAGAAAGATAGTCATTAGACGTCATTCATAAGGGATACCACTAACAACCTGCTCACCACTGCTCAGGACATCAAAGGCATATGGAAGCGGTATTTCCAGCAGCTTCTAAATGAAGAAAACCCCACAGAAGCTGTACTGTCCCAGACACAGCTCCAGTGAAAGGAGAACAGGAGTCCATGTTTGAAGAAGTAAAAATAGATTTAAGGGAAATGTAGTCAGAGAAAAGCAGCAGAGGCTCAGATGAGGTCATGGCAGATATGACAAGTTGCTAGATGAGTAAAGGGGTGAAATAACTACTGAGGGCACTGACAGCAGTATGATGAGAAAGGTGTATCCCAGATGGCTGGAGAATAGGTATACTAGTACAAGTATCCAAGACAAAGATACATCCACAAGTATGGGCAGTACAGAGATATCAAACTCCTGTCTCACTGCATGAAAGTTGTGGAGAGGATGGTTGATAAATGAATATGGAGAGTTTAAGAAAATAACTTGGGAGGCGAACAGTTTAGATTAGATCAGGATGTGGCACAACGACCCAACGTCTGCAGTGAGACAGATAGTTGAGAAGAAGTTAGAGATGAATAAAGAGTCCAATTGAGCGTTCCTCTACTTGGAAAAAGCATATAACAAGGTCCCAAAAAAGCTGTTGTGGGCAGACCTGAAATGGTTTGAAGTCCCAGAAGCATTGGTAGAAATTAGTGCAGGCTTTGTACAAGGATCCATTGATGCAAGAATGAACCCATGTTCAAACTTGCAGATGGGTTCCCAGTGGGAATCAGGGTTCAGCTCTGTGCCCATTGCTGAGCATACTGGTGATGGGTTACATTAGCATCAGGTTGGAGGGGACAGATTAACAAAGTTGCTGTATGCAGACTGTGGCATTGCAGGCAGACTGTGAAGAAGAACTTCAGCAAAGGATAGGGGAGTGGAATCCAAAGCTGAAGGCACATGGGATGAAACTGAGGACAGCTAAGACAGTTATAATGACAGCTAATGGGGAAAATCAGAAGCTGAGAATTTATTTATTTATATTTGTTTACTGGGGTAGTGCACTGATCATTATTGACCAATTTCAGGCCCAGCCTGCGATAGAATAGAGATAGAAGAGGAAAATAGTGGAACAGATTAATAGCTTCAGGTATTTGAAAGGGGTGGTTGAGGAGAAAGGAAGTCTGAATGAGAAGGTAAAAGCTAGAATCAGAGAGGGTGCAGCCAACTGGCACAGAGTTTTCAGTGTAGTGCATGACAGAAGAATGCTAAAGAAGCTGAAAAGTAAGTTGTTCAAACCAGTGGTATGACCAGTACTACTTTATGGTTCAGAAACCCTTGCAGTGAAGGCACAGCAGTTAAGGAAGCTAGAAGTTATGGAGATTAATTTATTATTTATTTTACTTTTGTTTACCAGGGATGTCTGACTGGGCCAATGGCCCTTTTTTAGTGGATGCCCGTGGAGAAAAGCTCCATTACAAAAACACATTACAAACAATACAAGAAATCAATAACAATCAAGAATACATAACTTTTGTAAATATAGGTAGTAAATAGTTTATACATAATAAAATTTGAGACAGTAACATAAGTGAGAAAAAAAGAAAGCTAACAAATAAACTAGCATGAAATAGCTTGTGCCATCATAGAGAAATGACTAATCAGTAGATCAATACCATGGTTTTGGTGGTAAATATTTATGAGATACATGTATGGTATATGAAAAAGAAAATGTCTGATTATTGCTATGCTGATGTTACTTGTTCTAAACAGTGATAGCTAAGGCAATATTGAGGTGAAGTACAAGAAGGAGGGAATATGATGAAACTGTAGGAAGCCTGAGATATGCAGATAAAAATAGGAGCAGTAGTGAGCTTGAGATAGGTAGAGAGAAACTGGAATTCTGTGAAAGAAGGGAATTGTTTGGATGTTAGAATTTAGTAAGGGAAGAGATACTTTGGATATTGTGGAATAGACTCCCTCTCCATGTCAAGCAGAGTACCTCATTATCCCTTTTTAAGTCAACCTGGATAACTGGATGGAAAACAGAAAATACACCCCTGGGATTCCACCTGTGTCCCTGCTGGACAGGGGCTTTGAATGCTGACTTGTCACATGGACTAAATTCTTGTCAAGTCTTATAAGGGCCTCAGGGTCAATAGCTTAGTAACTGTCTATGATCCTATGATCCTAAGAACAAGGAAGGATGCAATGATCAGCCTGGATTAGTGCAGGAGCAAAGCTAGTTTTTTGGTTAGGTGTTCCATAAGCAGTAGCTTAAATTTGGATGCATTGCTTGAATTTAGTATTTCCTGAGTCATGTCATTCCAGGACTTAGATATTTGGTTGGAGAATAGAGAGTTACTGTAACAGTTATTAGATGTAGTTACTTTGAGTAGTAGTTTGTTGGAGGATCTTAGTGGCCTGCCATTAGAGTAGGGCTGCACTAAGCTCTTGAGTGCCGGACAGTTGTTTGGATAGTGTAAGATGGAATGAATGAAAGTTAGTTGGTTGAGGGACAGGAGATTGGGTAGTTCAGTCCAATTTAGTTTATGAAGTGCTGTACAGTGATGTGATCTGTAAGGGAGATTAGTAGCGAATCTTGCGATTTTGTTATAGCAGTTAGTTTAAATCTGATTTTCTTTAATTATTGAATAATGCTGAGGCATATAAAAAGGTAGTAGATGAGTCCTAGTTATGGAATGCCTAGTGGCCTCGGTTAGGTATGGCTTGACTGTGTATAGTGAGCCTATTGGACCTTTTTGATAGTTAGAGCAAGGTGTTTGTCAAATTTTAGGTTGTTGTTCATTGTGACTCCAAGGAGTTTGTTGTGCTGGGCAGGTTCAAATTTAGTTTTATTGGCTGAGTAGATGGTGTAAGGGGGCAGAGTTATCCAGACCTTTGCTATTAGTGAAGAGTATAAGCTTTGTTTTACTTGGATTAAGTATGTGTTGAGAGTCAGAGAGGTATTTTTCAGTGTCTTGGAAAGATTGTTGGGTTGTTTGTAGGAGTCCTGGTAGGGAGGGAGATGAACATATGAGGGAGGAGTCATCTACGTTTTGAACGATGGTTGCATGCTGGGTGGCTGTGTTGAGGCTGTTGGTGAATATGGTGAAGAGCAATGGACCAAGAAATGAGCCTTGGGGTACTCCTACAGAGACTGGTAATAGGGTGGAGAGTTCACTTTGCCCCTTAACTGCCTGTTGGCAGTCAGTTAAGTAGTTGAGAAACCAGAAGAGGGCTGGCTGGGTGAGGTTTAAGGAAGCTAGCTCATTTAGTAGCTTTTAGTGTAGCTCATTTAGTAGCTTTCAGTGGAATACTGTATCAAAGGCCTTAGACATATCAAGAAAGATAGACAAGACAAGCTGGTTGTCATTTCTAAGCTGATTCATTGAGTTTGTAAAACTAACTAGGGCAGTGGTTGTACTGTGTTTAGGTTTGGAGCCATGCTGAGATGCAGTTATGAAGTTACTGCTTAGTAGATAGTTGAGGAGTTGTCTGTGTATGCATTTTTCAAGAATCTTGACTTTGGAAAGGAGGAAGGCAATTGGCCTGTAGTTTGAGAACTCAGTAGAGGAGCGTTTTTTGTGAAGAGGGATGATATAAGAGAATTTCCCAAGTTTGGGGATGTCCTGCGTAGCAATGGGATGGTTTATTAGGACAGATATAAGGTAGGAAATGGCATCTGCTTCTAGCTTTAGAAATTCATTGTATAGCTGGTCAGCTGCAAGGGAGGAGAGCCTAAGTTTGGAAAGATGTTTTTTGATGGTATTAGTTTGAATTGGTTTGATTGAAAGTGAATTGAGGGTTCTGTCTAATTCATTAGGAATAGATAGGGGGGTCTTGCTGTTGTTTCTTACAAGGGAGAGTATAGGACCTTACTCAAAAAGCTAAAACCTACTACACTAGCTGCCGACCACCTCCCAGATGAATATCTTCAAAAAGCAGCTGATGCTATAGCACTTCCCAATTCTATTCTGATCAACAGATCCATCTCAGAAGGATCCATCCCAGCAATATGGAAAACATCACGTTATACCTCTCCATAAAGGAGGAAGTTCCACAGAATTATCTAACTTTAGACCTATAGCCATTCTTTCACCACTAGCTAAAATCATGGAAAGATGCATACACAAACAAATCATGCACTTTCTTATTCAAAACAGAAAGCTCGCCGACTCTCAGCACGGCTTTAGGCCATTCCACAGTAATACCACGGCTCTTCTGTCTTTTTTTAATGTCATCAATCTTCATCGTAACAACAACAAACTATCTTCAGCACTCTTCCTAGATCTCTCAAAAGCTTTAGATATGGTCAAACATCAGCTACTGCTCAATACCCTATGAACCATTGGTTTAGACCAACATGCAATACAATGGTTTCACTTTTACCTAAACAGTAGACAGCAGGCTGTCTTATGGCAGAGCAAGCTGTCATCCCAACTTCCTCTAACCCTAGGTGTCCCACAAGGGTGTCCATACTAGGTCCCCTTCTTTTCTCTATCTTTATCAGTGATCTGCACATCACCATCCCAGGAGCCACCTGCATCCAATATGCAGATGACTCAACGCTAATATGCTCCGTTCCTCTCCTACACAACTTCTAACCCTCACCCAGACCACTTTCAGCACGGTAGAAACATGGCTAGCTAATTGCTGCTTCTAAATCCTAACAAAACCAAGCTACTACTTTTCTCCCCTCACCATAGAATTCCTCCTCCTTCCCTCAACATCAAGTCTAGCAATAGGTTCATAGGTAGGTACTAGGCTATCTGACTGAAGTCATTTATAAGCCTAGCCAGAATGTGTTGGCTGTCGCCACCCCCTTAGATTAGTTCCCTATGCCTCTGTCCAGCAGAGCCACTGAAGTGATCCCCGGAGTAAACTTTCTGTTTCCCATCCACTCGTCAAGGTTTCTGTTGAAGAGTGTTAGCGAGGAGCTCTGCCTAATGTAGATTGGAATCTTGTTTCAAAGCATGGGAAGTCTCAGGGACAGGAATCTATCTCTCCAGCACATCCTATTTGTTGTTGTGGTGAGGTTTAGATCCCTAGAGCATGTGGCTCAAGGGGATATGGTTTTCTTTAGGTGGAGCACGTCCATCAACTCTGGGTTGGACATGGCCTTGTATGTCAGGCAGAGATCACATCTGAGTAGGTGGTATGCAACTGAGTACAGCTGGAGTTTCTTCAATCAAGCTGCATAGGGCATGTTTGAGGCCAGTGATCCTCTTGTTGAGGTACTTCTGTGGTCTTTCCAGCTGTTGCAGGTGTCTTGTAAGGTACATCCCAAATGGGGCATTGTACTCTGTGATGGGTCTGATGAGTGATGAGTAGAGGAGCACAATGACCTCTTTTGATCTGGATGCGAACCCTTTTGTGGTTAGGTGGGCCACATAGAAGGATTTTCTAACCACTTTGGCAATGTGATTATCAAAGGAGAGATTACTATCTACTTGGGTCCCCAGATCCCTTATTCCGTCTTCCGTATTTAGGGGACTACCACCTATGTGGTAGTTTGTGGGTACTTTGTTTTTTCCAAAGGAGATGACTATGCTCTTTTTGGCATTTAGCTTGAGGCCATGATTTTGACACCAGGTATCTGTCTCAGTGAGACCTTTTTGGAGGATGTCTGTGTCAGACAGAGAGTCAATTATAGCCCCTAGTTTGTAGTCGTCTGCGAACTTGGTCAGCCATAGTCCTCCTGTGCTTGTCTGTACCTCTGAGAAGTATATGCCGAACAGGAGGGGTTCTAGGACTGAGCCCTGGGGAATGCCACTTGTAACTGGTTTAAAGAGTTGGACCTAGCTCCTGCAACTCTCAGCATGTGGGTTCTGTCCGTGAGCCAGTTGGCAACCCATCTTGTGATGTAGGGGTTTATGTTCAGGCTGCTGAGCTTGTCTATAAAACCAGAATGGGGAATGGTGTCAAAGGCCTTTGTGAGGTCTAGGTAGGCTGTGTGTACCACCTTTCCCTTGTCTATAGCCTTGGTAACTGTCTCAAAGAAGTCCACCAGGTTTAGGAGGCATGATCTGCCCTTAACAAAGCCGAACTGGGTAGAGTCCAGTGTTTGGAGGTTCACAATGTCTTTGTTAATGAGTTCCATGATGATGCGCTCCATAGCCTTGCAGACCAAGCTAGTCAGGCTTATAGGGCGATAGTTCCCGGGGTCTGGTGTGGCTCTACCTTTGTGGAGTGGAATAACCGTTGCTGTGCACAACTCTATGGGTACGTAGCTTGTGGAGATGCTGAGTCTGAACAGTGTGTTTAGGTGAGGGGTTAGTTCGGCTTTGAGCTCATGTGGAATGTAGCCTGTGGCACCGTCCAGTCCCATTGATGCTGTGTTTTTGGCTTTGGAGAGGGCTGTTTTAACCTGAGTGTCTGTGATTTCAGGGGCTGTACATTCTTCTGGTATGGTTATGAGCCCTTTTGGGGGTGAGAGGGGGGTGAAGTTTGCACTGAACCTGTCTGCCAGGATGTTGGCAAGATCAGTCGGTTCAGTGTATTTTGTCTCAATCTGCACTAACTCTGAGCAGATCTGAGCATTGCCACTTAGATTCTTGACATAACTAAAGAATGCCTTGTGGTTATCTTTGGAGTACTTAACAATTTTTCTTTTGAAGCTTGCCTTGGATGATTTTATGATGGATCTAAGTTTCTTGCTAATACTGATCAGGGATGTCTTCCCTTCTTGGGATTTTACTCTTTTCTGTACTAGTTTCCTCCTTCTTTTGTATAGCTTGTTTATGGCAGGGGTCCACCAAACTGATTTCCTTTTCTTGGAGGAGTGAGTCTTGGTTTTGCTTGGGATAGCACAATCCATGCATTCTTGTAGGTGCCTGTAGAATGCATTAGTAAAGGATTTTCAGCTTGGACAGCATTATCCTTTAGTATTAGGGCTTTCAAACTTTCCACCTTGGTCTTAAGTAACGTGAAGTTTGCTTTTGAAAAGTTTTTCATGGTGGTTTCCTTGTCCGTGGGTGAGGGTGGAATGTGGATATCCAGAGTGATTTGTTTATGGTCAGATTTAACCAGTGAGGGGTTGACCTCCAGTGTGGAACACCAGTTTCCCATGTTGGTGATGACCAGGTCCAATATGTTGTCATCTCTGGTGGGAGTGTTGACCAGTTGATCCAGTGCATGCATTTGAGTTTATAAATTCTAGGAAATGTTGGGCAAGGGAGTTAGTACTTGAGTAGTTCTTCCAGTTAATGTTTGGATAATAGAAATCACCCAATATTAGGGTGTTTGGACCATTATGTTTTCCCAGTGTTTCTAGAAATGCAGAATGCGGATCCTGGGACATGGTGTGCTATCTGTAGCAAGCTACAGTTTGAATTGCAGTTTTGCCCGTTGTTAGTTGCACGTGGATGATCTCTGAAGCATCGTGCTGTGCCACTAACCTGGAGGTGTGGGTATCCTTGACGAATGTGGATACGCCCCCGCCTTTTGTATTTCGGTCCGGGTTCTGTGGCTGAAATGTATGGTATGAGTTGTAGCCTGGTAGTGCTGAGGTGCTTTCTGGAGCCTTAAACCAGGCTTCTGTTACTGCACATATATCGACTTTCTCCATACTGAGGAGTGCCTTGAGTGCATGCATTTTGAGGTTTAGACTCTGGCATTGAGTAGCATTATTCTCAGTTTTTTGTTACTTGTGCTATTTACGGCAGTGGGTTTATCTTTTGAGCCTTGCCTACAAAAAGGCACTATTGGGGTGGCAAGAGCATTGGTCAGTATTCAAAAGCCTAAGGGTGACAAGTGCAAGCCGTCTCTATTAAAGCAGTGTGGCTTGTCGAGCATGTCATCCCAGGCGGACAGACACTGGATCCCCCTTTGAATGACACCAGAAACTTAGCCATTTGTTGAAATTGTTAATTTTTTCTTTATACCGTGGTATCATTCTTGGTGAGGGCAAGATGCTACTCTGGGTCAGGGTCATACCGGCCTGGGCTACATGATCAGAGAGCTCTTCTATGTCTCTTTTCATGACACCATTATCTCCCCTGATGACCATAAAAAGCTTCTAGGTGTAATAATAGACAGCAACCTTAAATTTGATAAACATGTCAGTCACACTATTAAGTCCTTCAACAAAAAACTTGTCTCCCTGTACAGAGCCAAACCTTTCCTCACCCCCCTCCCACCAGCTAGGGTATCTATTGCAAGATCACACCTCCTCTCTACCCTTATGTATGCCACTCCTGTACTCACCAACCTATCCAAAACTGATCTCAACAAATTATCAAGATGTTACAATCATATAGCCAGATTTGCTACAGGCATGGCTTTTAGGACCCACCATTGCCAGAACCTCAAAGCACTGGGATGGCTAGAGTATCTTACCCTTCTACAGTTCAACCAGCTTATAGTAGCGCATAAAATATTCCATCAACCTGATAACACCCCTACCCTCAAAAATATTCTCACCCCTCATTGTGCCCCCAGGCCATTATGCTCAGCTGTTAAACTAATGATACTGACCCAAAAATCCAACAACTCTGCAGGCGATGCTATATTTGCCAACTCAACTGGTAAAATCTGGAATCTACTCCCTACTACCATTACCAAGGAAACCTCATTTAACTTTTTAAAAGAGAACTCAAAAAATACCTCACATCTCATTGGCTGTGCTCTTGTTCTAAACCTGACTAACAACTTCAGTAATACATGTCTTGCTACCCAGCCTGCTGTTTAGCCACGTATCTATGCCTCATAGCATTTGAATGTCTAAGCATTGTGAATTATGAGATCTGATTGTATTCTATATTCACATTTTCTGATCCGTCTTTGCCAATCATATGTAAGTATGCATATTGTGTATATTGATATCTGCCTGTATTCTTTGTCTATATTTTTCTAAACATGTCTGCCTGAGTTTATCACTCAGTGATGTAGGTACTGTCTCTTTTTTGGTATGTGGAGCTTTTCTCCCCAGGCCTCCGCTGAAAATGAACATATATCCAGTCAGACTATACCGGTCAACAAATGTAAAATAAAAATAAATAAATAAAGTGTGAATTAAATTGTGAAGCAATGCTATCTGTGGAATGTGTTGTGGTTGGAGCTGGGGTTTTGATATGTCCAGGATTTAGTTGTTGTTTGATGGCTCCCCAGAATTCCTGTGTCACTAATGAAGTGCCTAAGACAAGTGGCAGGATGCCCACTGTGGGACAGACAAAGAAATAAGGACATCAGAGCAGAACCCAAAGTAGCTGCAATAACAGAGAAGGTCAAGGAGAACAGAATATGGTGGTTCAGGCACATGTGCAGGAAAATGTAAGACAATCTGGTGAATAAGATTTGGGACACACAGGAAGAAGACAAGAGGAAATGAGAGCATCCAGCAAATGGGTGGATTGAGTGAGAGAAGACCTGAGATAGTCAGGCATGACTGTCAATGAAGGTAGGAGAGTGGAACTGAATCGAGAGAGATGTGACAGCCCAACCCCATGTAAAAAATGGGAAAAAATGTGGTTGACAACGACGATGATGATGATTCTAAATGTATTTATTTATTTCAGTTTGATTACCGGGGAAGTCCACTGGGCCAAGAAGTGCCCATTTTCAGTGGAGGCCCGGGAAGAAACGCTCCAAAAAACAGTGCAATACAATAGGTTTACAGAGTATTGAAGACAAGTACAGGCATAAACTTCATACAATTAAGGATTTCAAAAGCAATACAGTAAGGCAATACAAAATCTTAAGGGTTGTTAAACGTAAAATTCAAGCAGTCAGGTTATACATAGCATAAATGTGCATCTCTCTTTTTTTTTTTTTTTGTTTACAGAAGTGACATTTACAAAATTTGCAAACTTGGAGTTTAGAGAGAAATTTACTTAATCAGAACATCGACAGTTAAGTCTATTATGGGAGAGTAATAATAAAAGTTTGGAGAAAAAGAGGAGCAGAAAATTTTGGAGGAAAAGAGGAGCAGGGTGTATAGAGCTCAGAGGGGAGAAGAATTCCCTAGGTATAAAGTAGGGTGAAAGCAGGAACATTTCCGTTTAGATGACAGGTATGAGAACAGTTGGGTCTTGAAGGATTTTCGGTTGGGTATAGTCTTGAGTGAGGGTGGGAGAGAGTTCCATTTCTTGTCTAGAGAGAAGGAGAGTAGAAGCTGTCCAGCAGAATGTTTGGGTTTGTGGATGGAGATTAGGTTTTGGTTTTCAGATCTCAGAGAACGATTTGGTATGCATGGTGGAAGGATATTAGTTAAGGCTGGGCATTTATCTGGGTAGAATATGAGTTTGTGAGCGGTGGTTAGTTGGAAATAGTCTAGGTGGTTGGAGAGCTCTAGCCAGTTCAGGGAATGTAGAGTAAGGCAGTGATGTGTTGCGGTTTTGGAATTGGTAGCAAATCTGGAGATCTTATTATAACAAATTTCAAGTTTTGAGGTGATGGAAGCAGACAGATTGGAAAGAAGAGGTGCTCCATAAAGTAGAGAAGGTAGAATGTCAAGAATGTAAAATGTCATGACATCAAAGGTGTTTGCTGCTTGCTGAACCACTAACACAGATGAGAGTACTGTGTATTTGTGTGTGTGTGTGTGTGTGTGTGTGTGTGTGTGTGTGTGTGTGTGTGTGTGTGTGTGTGTGTGTGTGTGTTGCACAATTGCATGTATTTGTTTGTGTTTCTAAATGTAAACACACGCTCATGCATTAATGTCCCTCTTTAAAAAGTAAACAATGAACTTATTTCAAACAAGGATGCAAGTTACTATAAACATTTGAAGGAGAATACATGCACTATTGAATTGTGACATGCTGCTCATCATATACACATGCTACTTTTCTGATTCTTCCAGTGAGCCGATTAATGTAATAAAAGCAAAACAAACTCCAGAACTGTGTAAATGCCTTTGTCTCATCTTCTGTACAGAGGCAGAGATCTCTAGCTAAGTCTGTGGCTTCCCTGCATCCACTAAACTATGATATATGCATGTGGAGGAGTAAGGGTAAGAACCAAGTTTTCTGACATGCA
>NC_056739.1:114199191-114214191 GCF_019279795.1 Protopterus annectens
CACCCAAGAAAATTATTTTCCTGTGCCCCTGTCAAGCAGAACCACAGAAGTGATCCCCGGGATTAGCCAAAACATTGCCCATTGTCCTCCCCTGTAGTGCCTTTGATAGGCAGTGCCAAACTGAAATACTTTCAGCATAGCAAATCAAAATCAAGTAAATCTGAAGGTGTTACTGCTCAATACTAGGAGTCTAAACAAGAAACTCCACACCCTACAAGCTCTCCTTACCCTAGAGATTGCAGGCAACTGTGCAGTCAGAGAGACATGGTTTAAAGCTGCAGAGAACACACTGGCAGTTGGAGGCTATGATACCTTCCACACATTTAGACCAGCTACTCCACAAGCAGGGACTAAACATGGAGGTGTCTCAATCTACAACAAAAATAAATATACCTCAGGGCTGGTCAAACAGGACAATGCACTTGAGCTTCACCATGTCCAAATTACCATGATCAAAATCCCATATCACTTCCTTGCAAGCTATAGGACCCCTTTATGACACCCAGGAAACCCATAACAGGTATTTAAGCTTATTGGAAACACTCACTATCCAACCAATACCATATTCATAAGCTACTTTAATTACCCTGCTATTAACTGGGAGTCCAATATGACACCCAACATGCAGGCACAAAGATTCCTGGATTCTGTAAACACAATCTCCCTGGATCAGATTGTCAATATGCCAGCCAGGAGAGCAAATATACTGGATCTGGATCTGGTCCTCATTAATATGGGAGAGTGCTTCACACCCCGTAGTGTAATGTCCTCTCTGGTGAGGTCAGGCCAAAAAATGGTCTCCTTTGAAGTGAAAATAAAACCCTGGAACTCCAGCCTACTCTAGAATGTAAAGGAGCTAGTCTAAGGTTAATGTTCTACTCTTAAGTGATAACCTTGAAAATGTCAAGCCCCCAAGCATGTTAATAGTTGCATAGAATCAGCTGTACCCATGAGGAATAAGCCCAAAACGAACTCACAAAAACAATCTACCCTGGTGGAATCACAACATCAGTAGGCCCTATAACAGAAGGAAGAAAATCATGGAAAAAATTAGGAGTTGTATCTCCCAGCAGGCTAAAAGCACACTTATTAAACTAAACAAACAACTCAGAGGACAAGTAAAGTCTAACAAAGCTAAATTTGAGGTAAATTTGACCTCTCAGGCCTAGGACAACCACAAGGCATTCTTTAGCTATGTGCACAACCTCAAAGGCAATACATAATTGTGTGCAGAGCTCATTGCTAATGGAGCCACCTATACTGAGCCAGAATATATAGCAAACCTACTGGCAGACAAATTCAGCTCTAACTTTACCCATGTCTCCCCAGCCACCCCTCAGGAATTACCATCAGATTTAACTCTCATACTATCACTAGGGGAACAAGTCCTTAATGTTCTCTGTTTAAGGCCAAGAACACTGTAGTGATGAGTCCTGACAATATCCCAGGCTCCCTTCTAAATAGCATTAAATGGGAATTATGAGGTTGTTTGGAGTCACTGTTTAACTGCAGCCTCCAAACAGGTTTTGTGTCTTACAATGGAGAACACCAGCCATCATCCCTCTGCACAAAGGCAGTCTACATACAGATCCTGGAAACTACAGATCCGTAAGTGTCACTAGTCTCATATGGAAAGCCATGGAAAGAATTATCATGGAAATGATCAATAATCACATAGGAAACCTCTATAAATAGTACCTAACCCAGTTTGATTTTTGTCAAGGGTAGCACATGACTACTTAACCTGGTGGACTTCTTTGATAAGGTCTCCAAAGTATTGGATGAGAGCAAAACAGTTTACACTTCCTAACTTGACTTGGCTAAGGCATTTCATACAGTACCCCATATGGGCATTGCTGACAAACTCTAGTGGTTAGGTATAAACCCTTATGTCATCCGGTGAATTGCCAGCTGGCTCACAGAAAGGATCCAGGAAATTGGAATTCTTTATTCCACCTCTACAAAGAGGCCAGTCACCAGTGGAGTCTCTCGATGATATATTCTGGGGCCATTCTTTTTTGACATCTATTTCTCTGAAGTTAAGGCCAACTTTAAGGTCCTCTGGCTGACCAAATTTGCAGACGATTGCAAATTAGGAGTGGTCATAGAATCCCCCACTGAGACTCATTTTCTCCAAGAAAGGCTAACAGACAAATAACTGGTGTCAGAGCCATGGACTCCTTTGGAAAGTTGGCCACCCCTGGTAACTATCATATTGACAACACATCCCCTAAGAGTTGACCCAGTAGTCAGGGATTTGGTGATACACATAGACAATAATCTAGCCTTTGACCATCAAGCATCTGCGATAGTGAGGAAATCATTCTGTGTTATGCAACGTATAAACACAGATGTGAGTGGTTACTGAAAACATTGGAGAACATGAAGATCTCTCCGAACACCATTATATTGGGTGACTTCAACTACCCAAACATTGACTGGGAGCACTACTCAAGCCCCAGCACCTTAGCCCAAAGATTCCTGGAAATTATAAACTCAAATGCTATGGAACAACTAGTCACCACTCCCACAAGAGGGGACAACATACTAGACCTGATCATTACCAACATGGGGACTCTATGCTCCACACCAGAAGTATATCCCTCATTGGTAAGATCAGACCATAAATTAATTTCACTGGATGTCCACATCCCGACCCCAGCCCAGAAAACGACAGTGAAAAACTTCTCAAAAGCGAACTTCTCACTTCTCAAAACTGAAGTGGAATCCTTCAAGGCCCCAGGGCCAGTGGAGACTATGGCCCAAACTGCAGAATCCTATATAAATGCATTCTACGGACATCTCCAGGAATGCACGGATCATGCTATCCCAAACAAAACCAAGACCCAATCATCCAAAGGCAGACGTCCGGTCTGGTGGACCCCTGCCATAAATAAACTGTACAACAGAAGGAGGAAGCTACTACATGATAGAGCAAAATCCCTAATAGGGAAGGCATCTCTGATCAGTACTAGCAAATAATTACGATCCCTCATAAAATCCTCCAAGGCCAGCTTCGACAGAAAAATTGCACAGGACACCAAAGACAATCATAAGGCTTTTTTCAGTTATGTTAGAAACCTAGGATGCAACTCCCAGACTTGTTCTGAGTTGATTCTAAATGACAAAAAATACACTGAACCCACAGACATCGCCAATATCCTGGCAGACAAGTTCAGTGCAAACTTCTCTCCCCCCCCCCCTCAAAAGAGCAAGTATCTATCCCGGCAGAGGGCTGCCTCCCAAACATCTCTGATGCTCAGGTGAAGGCTGTCCTCTCCAAAGCAAAAAACACTGCTTCCATGGGACTAGATGGCGTCCCAGGTTGTGTCCTACATGAACTCCAAGAGGAACTAATCCCTCAAATAAAACAGCTATACAATCTCAGCCTCACTACAGGATATGTGCCCACAGAATGGCGTACAGCAACAGTAGTCCCACTCCACAAAGGTGGAGCTTCTACGGACCCTGGAAACTATCGCCCCATAAGCCTGACTAGCTTAGTCTGCAAGGCTATGGAGAGGATCATCATGGAGCTCATAAACAAAGACATTGGGGACCTACAGACACTAGATCCTACCCAGTTCGGCTTTGTCAAGGGCAGATCCTGCCTTTTGAACCTGGTTGACTTCTTTGAAACAGTCACCAAAGCCATAGATGAAGGGAAGGTAGTCCACACAGCCTATCTGGACCTTGCAAAGGCATTTGACACAATACCCCACTCGGGCATCATAGATAAGCTATCCAGCTTAAATATAAACCCCTATGTCACAAGATGGGTTGCAAACTGGCTCAAAGACAGAACCCACAGAGTGAGAGTTGCTGGAGTCATGTCAGACTCGAAACCGGTCACAAGTGGCATCCCACAGGGTTCTGTCCTGGGACCACTCTTGTTCGGTATATACTTTTCTGAGGTACAGGCAAACGTGGGAGGACTATGGCTCACCAAGTTCGCAGACAACTGCAAAGTGGGCGCCATAATCAACTCTCCAGCTGACACAAACATCCTTCAAAAAGGTCTCACAGAGACAGATAACTAGTGCCAGCGCCATGGTTTAAAGCTAAATGCCAAAAAATGTATAGTCATACCCTTTGGCAAAAACAATATGCCCACAAATTACCACATAGGCGGAAACCCATTAAGTACAGAGAAAGTTATTAGGGACCTGGGGACCCAAGTTGATAGCAATCTCTCCTTTGAAAACCACATTGCCAAAGTGGTTAGAAAGCCCTTCTACATAGTCCACCTCATCACGAAGGGTTTCACATCTAGATCAAGAGAGGTAATCGTGCCCCTTTATTCATCCCTCACCAGGCCCATCATATAATACAGTGCCCCTTTTGGGATGTACCTTACCCGACACTTGCAGCAATTAGAAAGACCCCAAATTTTTCTCACCAAGAGGATCAAGGGTCTCAAACAGATGCCATATGCTGCTCGGTTAAAAAAACTCCAGCTCTACTCAGTTGCATACCGCCTACTTTGAGGCGATCTATGCCTGACATACAAAGCTATGTCAAATCCAGAATTAATGGACATGCTGCACCTCAGTAAATCTAAATCCCTTAGAGCCACATGCTCGAGGGACTTGAACCTCAGCACAGAAATAAATAGAACTTGCTGGAGGGACAGGTTCATAACCCAGAGGCTCCCTTCGCTCTGGAATAGAATTCCAGTTCATGTGAGGCAGAGCACCTCACTGAATCTCTTCAAGAGGAATCTCGATAAGTGGATGGGGGATCGTAGGTTTGTCCCAGGGATTACTCCCGTGTCACTATTAGACAGAGGCACAGTAAACTAAACCTTAAAAAGGGCACGGTATACTCAAATCAAGGGGTGGCGTAAGCCATACAGAATCAGGCTAGGCTTATAATTGCCCGAGGGCAGATAGCCTAGTATGAACCTATGAACCTATGAAGATGTGTCATCTAGGTTATAGCAGGTCATTGTTTCACTGTATACGGTAGTCATTGAGTGCATTTCTCCCTATGGTATGTACCTAAACAGGCACATCCAACAGTTGGAACATCCATAGAGATTCCACACTAAAACAATACAGGGCATAAATAACATGTCCTGTGCAGACCACTTCAAAGCCCTATTCCTGTATTCTGCCTACTACAGGCCATTGAGAGGAGATTTATGCCTGACTTATAAGGTATCATTGGATCCCACTCTGATATGCATCCTGCATATCCACAAAACAAACTGCACCAGAATTACCCATTCTAAATATTTAAACCTTGTCTGTGATATAAATAGGACCTGCTGGGGAGACAGGTATGTATCCCAGAGACTACCCCTTTTCTGGTACAGGCTTCCTTTCTATGTGAAGCAAAGTTCTTCCTTATCCCAATTCAGCTGTAACTTGGACAGTTGGATGGAGAACAGGAAATGTATCCCTGGTTTGGCATCTATGACTCTATTGGATTCAGGCAGTTTGTAAATATTTCATCTTCCATGCCCCTGCTTTCACTTACCAAGGGTACCAGAAGTTGGCAAAGATTTGGGATGCATGACTAGGCTTACAAAAGGCCCTTGTTGTTGTTAGTCCGGTACACACTTACAATCCTGTATAAACTCCCTTTAACACTGTGATATCCTATTCACTTAAGAAGAATATGAATTTGGGAAAAACTCTTAGGTTCATAAAGTTAAATGGCAACTTAGACTAATTGTTAGTTGTACCTCTGATAATCACAGAATTATGAAAATAAAACCTAGAAAACTAAATGAAAGAAAATCAGAGTTTCTTGGGTATACCTGACTGCAATAAAATTATTGAAATAAACACTGAAAGTAAAATTTATGAGTTTCTTTTTATTGCTGGTTTTAAAAGTGTTAGTGTCTTCAGAAATCCAATCCTTTATTAATGTCAGCTGTCAGGAAAGCTGTAAACTTAGAATTATATATTTATGTATTATTAACAAAGCAGACTTTCTGACAGCAGATACTGCTGCAGGGAAACAAGCAGAGAGAACAATTAAAATCTAGTACTACTTTTTATTTAGTTATTAATAAACAGAGTGAACATTTCATTACCTTGGAAAATTTTTGTAAAGTAATTGCAGTCCAAGTGTGTGTGTGTGTGTGTGTGTGTGTGTGTGTGTGTGTGTGTGTGTGTGTGTGTGTGTGTGTGTGTGTGTGTGAGATTAATTTTGTTAAATCAAATGAAAAAATAGATTGTAAAAATGTAGAAAGGAAAACCTTAAAAAAACAAAACAAAAAAAAAAAAAACGTATTTTTTGTAAGGAGGCAAATCACCTGCACCCACCCCTGCTACTTATATATACCAGTTCTGAGATTACAGAACAGTGGGGAAAAGGAGAATTTCCTTTCCCCTGCTAAATGCTAATCTCAGACATCTGACTAAACATAAATTGTCAAAAGCCATGCAACAAAACCACATTTGAAAAAAAAAACAAATGGAAACATGTATATGGACATATAACACACAAAACTGGAAAAAGCACAAGCACAACACCCCATTGATGAACTTATGTCAAATGGTATGTTAAATTAAAAACACCAGAATAACACTAAATCAAATGTTTTTTTTTTTCATGGAAAGGTTCCCACTCCATGTGATAACATACGTATATTTGAATAGTTGATTCACATTAGATTGACTATTCAATCCAGCAAATACATTTCAGCAGAAATCTGCCTAGACATAATACATTGAAATAACATCAACAACAACAAACACAAAAAACTAAAATGTGGTTTCACACATGTAAAAAGTTAAAGACTGTTACACCCCAATTTCTTTAAATATATCATCTCTAAGATGGCACAGCAGTTGGGGAAAAAGGCAAATACCTTAATCTGACTGTGTACAGCCTCACAGAGAACACCCACACTGCCAAAAACTGCTTGCAGTTTAAGTGACTCAAAGAGAAAGACTCTCTTACACTGAAAGACTTACACTCCTAAAGACACACACATGGCCAATGAGCTACATGCATCAACTAAATAAACTTAGGTATAACACAGAAACAGACTTTTCTGCCATGTGTATCTCGAGTTAAGGAAATACACTGTGGGAGGAGTGTGTGTGTGTGTGTGTGTGTGTGTGTGTGTGTGTGTGTGTGTGTGTGTGTGTGTGTGTGTGTGTGTGTGTGTGTGTGTGTGTGTGTGTGTGTACATATATATAAATGTATTGGGATCTATTTTATAACATCAGAAACTTCAAATACCCATAACACATGAACATTCATAACATCGATCCATCAATCCAAAAATACCGAAACCTAGAACATCATCCTAAAACAGCAAAAAGGCAAACTTCTGCAGGGGGGCAAGACCCAGTTCACCCCCCCCCCATGTGGGTGCTGCACCCTCGTTACCATCTGCTACTTATAAATACCAACTCTGTGATACACTGTAGCTGAGAATGAGGAGCACTCTAATCTCATGTGTACCGCAATCTTCCACAAACACCCACAAATATTGTTTGATATTGCAGGATATGATGTTCTGGCACTTTGATAATGTGCCCTTTTGATGTTTGCAGATCTATATTATGAATGTTGATGTTGTAGGCATTCATCATTGCACACACACACACACACACACACACACACACACACACACACACACACACACACACACACACAGTCTGAGATCACACAACAGCAGGAGAAGAGTAACTGCTTTAATCTCATTCCTCACCAATCTTGCATAAAATCACTGCTTCCACAGAGATGAAACGGGAGTCGGTCAAACAGGTCCACAACTCTTGTTTTAGGTAAACAAACATTTTGACCATGTCTACCAGACTTTTATACAGAACTCAGATAAATTAGCTGTTGTAGTTAGAAGCATTTGTGGAAGTATAGGCCTTGGTCAAAGTCTAGGAATACAAATGTGTGTGATTCAAATAGGATTCAAACCCATACCCTGCAGATGAGGAGTCCAGCTGCTGTAATGTTAATTTACAGAAAAAAACAGAAAATGTAATATTTTTAGATTTGTTGAAATGTCATGTCTGTCACACATTCAGTTATGCGTTTTTTTATAAAGCTTTTTACTGATTACTGTATTTTCATTATTGCATACTCTGCAGTGTCCATGCATGGTGTACTTGTTACTTCCGCTCTGATAGGTGATACAGCCATTTTCTAATTGTACGTTTATATAATAATAACAAACCATCCTCATGTCAGATAATCAGTATGTACATTTAACTTTCAATAACTTACCATTGTTACAAATCAGTATATCACAAACAGCTATTCTAGCTAGTCTTAATCGCCAGATTGATTTAAATTTGCTTTGTAAACAAAATCACTTAAACACTCAAGTTAAGTATTTACAGTATAATCTGAGAGCAGGAATTAATTTGTGACTATATTGTTCTACTTTCACTATATTACAAACCTTAACAACTGGACCAGTAACTTCATACCTTCTATTACAGTCTACTTTCTTAAATAGAGCTACATTTATGTGCTTTGTTCCATGTCAGTGTCTTCTTCAAGCTCAAATTTCATTACAGAACCCCTTATCGACCATTTGTTACTAATGATTTCTGATTTTCTAGTAATTCTCAGTTTTATATTTGTAATCTGTGGTATCATCTTTGTTTCCTCTTTTATTGTTTGTCTTTGGGGGTTCCATTTTCTAGTTATACCTTTCTTAGCCACTATCAACACTAAATATAAGACTTTCGCCTCTTTAACACATTTTATTTTACACCAACTTAAAAAGAACATCTTTGTACTGAGGTTAAATTCTCTTCTAGGTATAAGATTTAGCAGATTGTTCTCAGTTCATTTTTGTACTGAAGCAACTTTGTGCATTCCCAGAATATGTGCTCCAAGAACCTCTTCCTGAACCATCACATCTCCATCATATGCCTCTTGCCTTTGGGAATATTTTTTCAAATCATGTAACAGTATAGAAGTATTTGTGCAAACATTTCAATGCAAAAATTCCACATTTTCTCACATGCATTGCATATCTAAGAATAAGATAAACTTCTTCTACTGATCATCTGTACTATTTCGATTTAGTTGTTCACTCCATGCTATTTTTAGTTTTATATTTATTTATTTTATTTATTTATTTATTTTTATTTTTACATTTGTTAATTGGATTAGTCTGTCTGGGTTCATAGAATCCCTTTTTCAGCAGAGACCCGAGGAGAAAAGCTCCCAAAAAAACAAATAGCAAGAACAAAGATAAACACAGATCACATTTTAAGTATACATACTTCTGGAGTAATTACATAACATGCAATGAAGGAATATATAGGATGGTTAGAAATACAATACAATACATATATGGAAATTTTCACATAGTATGGAAGGAACTAAGCAGAAATATGGTAAGACTAGGGTCAATCCATTGCTGCACCAAGGTACTAGGCATGAAGTAAGTAAATATACAGATAAAGTTGTGTGAACTTTGGAAGTTAATAAATAAATTAAAGAACAGCAATAAGGGATTATGGGAACTGAGTGTAACATGAGCTAACTAGTATGGAATGTGACGGAAAAAAAACTGTGTAGGTAGTAGTAAGAGAGAGAGAGCTATTGTCTTCTCATATATGATCTACTTATTACTTCTGCCAAGCTGCCATTTCTGCTTTGGCCTCTGCTATAAAATCTACTATTTGTGCTTTAACAAAGTTACTATCAAGCCTTCACATATCTTCCCTCAACTCTAATATTAGACCTGCATATGCAAATTGTTCTGAGTTTAGTAACCTAGAAGTTTGTCTAACCTCATTCCATTTTATTACCTTGTCTCTTTTATCATTTGCTCAAAACTTTTAGCTCTCTCATCTTTCTTTTTCAAATGCTCATTATATTTTCTGTGCCTTTCTTATTATTAAGTGTAATATAGTTTATTGATACCATTCTGTTTTGCCAGTCTATCTTTAAAGTAAATACTTGCTGAACAGTCTTAGGTATATGGGGCTGTACATAATGCTCTTTATATACCTTTCCTAAACCTCTCAAATACCCAAGTGTGATCCTGTCTTTGCTTCATCAGGCACTATGCCTACCATGTGCTCATTTTAATTTTATCATTATTATTGCCAGTATGTCATGTACATTTCTTTTGCGTGTTACTGTTTTGGAGATTTTCTCTCCGGACCTCCTCTAAAAATGGCATTTACCTAGTTGAAATTTTTCAGTAAAAAATTCTAATAAATAAGTAAATAAGTAAATAAATATATTAAATATATATCTGAGCTGCATTGCCATATAGCATGCATCCAAGTATATAAGCCCCAAACTATTCTGTTTCGATTTTGGTATTAGTTTTTTTACTATTACACTCCCCCCCAAAATCTCTGTAATTTCTTTTTCATATTCTTCTGTATCAGATCTCTCAGTTGACACATATAAGCCTGACCTACATAAAGAACCAAAGGGACAAAAACATCTTAATCACATGTACCTTATTGTCATTGTCCATAGTACACATTCAGTTATATTAGAATTTGCTTGTTCAGTTTTGTTCGTAATTCAGTTATTTAATTAATTTAGATATAATAATTTTCTAGTAATGCTGTTTTCCAACTGTCTATGCTTTCATTATGTTATTTTTTGTTCTAATGTGAATGAAGTTGACTTGTGAGAGGAATTTTTTTAGGTGTGTATGTGCGATTTGTAGGTGCAGTCAGTGAAGTTCCTTTTTTTACACTAAATTGAATGGGAGATGTGCTCTATTTTTTTTATTTTTACTTACTTATTTTAATATAGAGGAAAAATTCTGGCAAGGAAGAGTTGGTTGAGGTAGGTTTAAGTGTTTTGGAGCTGTATTTTATGTTTGTATTTGTTTGTCCAGTGTGTGAACATGTACTTTAGTTTACAGTGGCTAGATTAACTATGGCGAGAGTTTGAAGAATTTTAGTAGGTTTGATGATACAGCAAAGATGTTGATACACTTTTAAAGACACAAAAAGGGCTGATAAAAATATCTACACAGGTGCATTTCTTTATCACATCTTTGAGACCTGCTAGCCAAAGCTGTTTGTGACTACTTTTTGGCTTAGATTGCATACTTAAATTGCTTCCCATTTTTGACATTGTTTTATTGTAATTTGTTTTACACAAAAATGTTTTAATTTTTTGTGTGTTTTAAGACAAAATCTTTGGTTAGAGACAGTTAACAAGCATTGGTGCTATATTCTTTGTTTGCAAAAGAATTAACACTTGCTGAATAGTGGGAGGAGATGAGAAACAATATTTTTATTTAAATTAAGCAGAACAGGACAAGGTTTAATTTATGAGGCTTGCCAGCTGTCTCTATCCACCTTGTCCCTCTTGTGTTTTTAAAACTGTTGCTCTTCAGTTGCCTTCCCAAGCAAAGATGGATGAGCCCCTGGGACACCCTTAGGATCCACAACTGGCCCTAGCAATTCCAGAGTAAGTCCTGGGGGTGGAGGAAACTAGGTAGCATACCCAGCATGCACCTGGGGCACTAGGCGGTCTGTAGTAGATAGAAGCAGCCTGTAAATGCTTGACCATCTATTCCCAAGCCTACATATATCCTTAAAATAACCTTATGGTATCAAAGCTAGTCAAATGCATTTGGGAAGCATGGTTAGTCTTAAAATGGCCCCCGAGGTCATTTGCTTAGTAATCACCTAAGAACCTTATGTAAATTTGACTTTAGAAGCTCCACCCATCTTATCTTACATCTGCTGATACTAGTCAACACTAGCAGATCATATTAGGAAGGTTGTTCTTTTTTCGGCTTTTCCCGGTTAGGGGTTGCCACAGAGGAACTCTGAGGTGCCAGCTCGACGACCAACCTTCAGCGAAGGCACGCCCATTCTACGCATGTCTTTTGAATGCCACTTGACCGCGGGGAGGACATGCAGACTCCTCACAGAAGGCGCTCCAGCCGAAAATCGAACGGAAGATCATATTAGGAAGGTACTTCCCATAAATCAATAAAAACATCAGTTACCATCCCTGTCATATCTTTATATCTCTTAAATACACTTTGCAATACTTACCTACATTAACCTCCTTTTCCAGCTCAGGTTTAAAATCTGCAACATCTAAGATGAGATTAAAAGAATCTGTGGAGAGCCAGCAAACCACTTTTAGGAACCAGCCTGGGATTAGTGCTGCTATTTTGCTGTTAGAGAGAGAGAAGGAACATTGCTCTCTAGCGACTACCAACCTTAGGTTAGTGCTACTGGTTTGCTGCTGGTGAGAACAGAAGTAGGACATTGCCAAACTGTTAATTAACATTTTGGCTATTACATCATTAACTACAATTACTTACCTATGCTAATGCAGCAGTGTTAGAGCTGGAACCTGGGATGACATAACCGCTTCCTGCCCTCCTATGGATATTAAAGCCGTAAACATGGCTTACTACATTTAGTCTTCCATGTTCAGAAGCATTATTTAAAAACTTAATATTTATATAAAGGCTTCAAAACACACATTTCTTTTCACACAAAAAAAGTGTTCTCAAGCATGCAAACACTTTTTTGTTTGTAAAAAAAGCACATTTAATACCTGTAAACATGATCTTTAAAGCAAAATAACAGTATCCAGATTAAACCAAATCTAACTGCCTATAGTTACCTTCCACTTGGAAGCAAGGACCTTTATTCAGCTCACTCAGAGCTGCAACTGACTAAACTCTGTTTTGCTGGATTATTGTTGGACAAGTGTAATCAAAGTGGTATTCAGTAAAACTTTAATTGCAGCACTGATGTTTTGTCGTCAATAAAGAAAGTTTATCTAACAATCCCTCACTCTTATCCTGATCCAGTACAGCCTGTGTATAAAGAACTCCATCTCTAGCTGACATAGGTATACCGGGAAATTAAAAAAAAATAAGTCCAATAGGGGAATTTCCAAGTAACAAATCTTTAAAATAAGATTAAAAAACTACTTGCAACATATAAAAGATTTTTCGCCTCCAGCCATAAGATTCATAGCTAAATATTAGGCTAGTTGCTTTTGTGGGCTGTTTTAAACCTAGCCAATTTCTCTCAAAATTGAGAAGCATTCCCTGTACCTAGTACTTATGAAGCAAATACCATAACCATTATAGCAACCTCCAACCACTAAAAAGGTACTTAGACAGGCCAGTAAAAAAACTAAAGCACAAAATTCAGAAGATTAAGGCAGGATATGAACTGAAAGTAGCCACTGACTGTAAGGACAGCTATATGGCCTTTTTATCCACATTAGGAGTATTAGAACTAACACCTAACAATGTACCAAGCTCCTGTCTAATTCTTGTACCTGTTTTGATCCTGAAGCCGTAATCAACATCTTATTTAACAGAGTTCTATTTTCATTTCTAATACTCTTCCATTTGTTAGGTTACCTGAATAGCATAACCCCCTTTCCCCAAAATCACTATGGACCAGATCCTAGAAGCTCTATCCAAAACCAGAAACAACAGTGCCATGGGTCCCGACAATTTACCAGTATGTCTTCCTAAAGATAAGAGCAAAGTTCAAAATTGCTGATTTTTTAAGCATTTAGTATGGCAGCAGGGTATGTACCTAACCTCTGGATAATGGCTGTTGTAGTGCCACTCAACAAGGGCAGCTCCACCACAGACACTGGCAACGATCATCCTATTAGCCTCACCAGCATCATATGTAAAATCACATAAACTTGTCAACATCATAAACAATGAAACTTATAACCTACAAATCCTTGACTCAAGTCAGTTTGTCTTTGTGAAAGTTAAAGCATGACTCCTTAATCTGGTTAACTTCTTTGAAAATGTAATGGAAGTCATTGACAAAGGTCATTCAGTCCATATTGCTTATGTGGACCTTGCTAAAGTCTTTGATATGTTTCCCTATGCTGGCCTTATGTTTTTTTGCACCTTTATTAAATTATCACTTAAGACATAAGCAAACATATATTAATATAAAAAAACCCCAACATATTAACACGTTTCCAGTTACATACATTATAATTCACATATACAGCTTTTTGTAATTACCATCAGTTCAACATTATATAAACTGTTCAATTCCTGCCTTCCGTTACACCACTCTCCTCCTCCTGAGCATTATTCTACATGTATTGTCCCACAATTTCCATTTATTTCCATGTAATTTGCTCCTTCTGTTATCTAAAGATCCCATTACCAGATAGTTTATCTCTGTTACAATATTCGTTACTTCAAATACAGTTGGTTTAGACTTTGACTGCCATTTTCTAGTAATTGTTTTTTTTTGTCAGCCATCAGTATTCAAGGCCTTACTGTGTCAAGGCAATTCAGATCCTGTGCCGTAGATCTAAAGAATCATTTCCTTAGATGTACCCATTTGCTCACCCAGTATTTCTTACAGAGTACACTGTAGGGAATTTTTAAAATCTGCCAACTCAGTGGCGTAGCTGGGGGATGGGGGGAGAGGGCCAGTCTGCCCCAGGCGGCACTTTTACATTTACCGTTAATAGTTTAAACAAAACTATTTCTTGTGGGCAGGCGGCACTGTTATATTTACCTTTAATAGTTTAATTTAATCAAAACTGTTTCCTGAGGGCATTCTTTAAGAAAAGTCCCCTAGTAGCTGGTTCAGTCACATCACGTCTGTGTGTTCATAGGTTCATAGGTTGATAGGTAGGTACTAGGCTGTCTGCCCGAGGGCATTTATAAGCCTAGCCAGAGTGTGTCGGCTTTCACCACCCCATTGATTAATTAACTGAGCCTCTGTCAAGCAGAGCCAATGAAGTGATCCCAGGGGTGTATTTTCTGTTATCCATCCACTCGTCAAGGTTTATCTTGAAGAGTGTTAGTGAGGGGCTCTGATAATGTAGACAGGAATTTTGTTCCAAAGCATGGGGAGTCTCTGTGACAGGAATCTATCCCTCCAGCATGTTCTGTTTATTGTTGTGGTGAGGTTTAGCTCATTAGAGCGCATGGCTCGCACTGACTTGGATTTCTTTAGGTGAAGCATGTCCATCAATTCTGAGTTGGACATGGCTTTGTAAGTCAGGCAGAGATCACCTCTGAGTAAGCGATATGCCACTGAGTACAGCCAGAGT
>NC_056739.1:114219191-114321691 GCF_019279795.1 Protopterus annectens
AGATCTGAACAACAGATCTAACTCAGCCATTTCTAAAGCTCATGGTAACCAAAAAGCTCTTGAGTTTTGCGATTACCCATAATGCACCAACACCTAACATACCCCATATCTCATTTGTCGCTTTTTGCGAAAAGATGTGGTCATCCTTAGCTCTCAAGTTTCACTCAGATGAGTGCAGTTTCTTCTCTTTAAATCTCTTAAATTCCTCTATATATTATTCCCTTACCCTCTCTATGTATTGTAACTCTTTTTTTTTTTTTTTTTTTTTTTTTTTTTTTTTTACCATTATTGGTATGTTTCCTCCTTTCCTGTCTTATTATACACGCTAGTGTAGTCCTAATACCATTATTGGTATTCTTTCTTTCTTTCTTTTTTCTTCCTTTATATTTAAAAATAATCTTATTCTGTATTACTGTTTATTTATTTATTTATTGACATTTGTTGACTGGGAAAGTCCACTGGGTCAGTAACCCATTTTCAGTGGAGGCCTGGGGAGAAAATCTTCACAGTGTATTACAGAAGTACACAAATTTAACAAAAATGAAAATAGAAGTTACATATATGAAAGCAGAGATATATAATACTGTACAATATAAAGTTTACATTATGAAAGACTTAGCATCATAAAATACAAGGCAGAAAAAAGGTTACATATGTAGCAAGCAGAGGTATGCAACAGTATCATTCACAGTGTACATTATTAGAAAATTGAACAGCTGACTACAAGAGAAAAGTTAAAATGCTCTTCAGCATAAAACATGTCATATGACATTTCAAAACATGAATTAAGTAAGGGACAGTTTTTAAGGTGGCTTGTTTGTTTTGCAGGGACAGGAGGGATTATTGAAGCAATGACTTTTTAGTGTTGATGTAAAGGTTGTTATGCAGTCAATTTGAGTTACGTGTGAGGGTAAGGTATTCTAAAGTTTAGCAATGCTATGTGAGTACAGACATTGCCCAGCACTTTTGTTGGGTTTAGTTATGTTTAAAAGTTGTTTGCTAGAGGATCTAAGTGTTCGTGTAGGAGTATAAGTTTGTAGGATGGAGCAGAGTGTTGGGCAGGTATTGCAGTTAAAAATAAGTTTTTGGGCTAGAGTTAGTTGGGTATAATTGAGACAGTGGGAAAAGTAGAGCCAGTTCAGCTCTGAAATTGCTTGGCAATGGTGTAAGCGGTTAGGCTTTCCTGAGGCAAATTTAGCTATTTTATAATAGCAGGATTGTAGTTTATTGCTAAGCGATGAGTGAAGGTTAGTAAAAATGGCACTATCATATAGAAGGGAAGGGATGAGTAAGGTACTGGCCAATTTTGTTTTGTATGGTTGTTTAGATAGAGTTTATGCTGATATAGTTTGCCTAGTTTAAACTGTGTTTTCTTTATTGCGTTGAGAATATGTGGCTCAAAAGTGAGTTTGTCATCGATTGTCATGCCTAGCAATTTTGCTATCTTCACTATTTCAATTTCTGTACTATCTTTAGAAAAGATTTTGAAATCTATATCTGGTGGTTTTGCAGAGAATAGTAAAAGTTTGTTTTTTTTAGGGTTTAACAACAGTTGTGCATTATTTAACCAGGTTTCTGTTGTTGTGAGTGCATGTTGTGTAACTGTAAGTAGGTCTGAGAAATTGTTGGAGGTAGATATTATTGAAGAATCATCGGCGTATTGGATGAAACTACCTTGTTGGGAAGGTCATTGATGAAGGTATAAAGAGTAATGGCCCTAGAATGGATCCTTGTGGGACTCCTATGCTATTTGCCTGATAGATTGTACATTGTGCCATCTGACTGATTGTTCCCTGTTGTTTAGGTAAGAGGTAAATCAGTTATGAGATTTGGGGGTGCATCCTAGTTTTGATAGTTGGTTTAGTAATTTAATATGTGATACTGTGTCAAAAGCTTTAGACAGAGCCAGTAGTATTGCTGACGTAGGGTGACCAGCATCCAAGGCTTTCTTAACATTATCAGTGAATAAGAGAGGGGCTGTGATAGTGCTGTGACCCAGATGGAACCCATGCTGGGTAGGGGCAAGAAGATCATTTTCAGAGAGGTATTTTAGTAGTTGTGTCTGAACACATTTTTTTAAGATTTTTGATAATGGGGAGAGTATAGCGATAGGGCAATAGTTGGAGAGGTCATTGGAATTTCCACCTTTATGTAATGTGGTTATAATAGATTTGTTTGGAGAGGTCATGGGAATTTCCACCTTTATGTAATGTGGTTATAATAGATTTGTTTCCATAAATGGGGGACGTAACACTGAGATGGAGTGATTTATAAGAACGCTAACTGGATATGTGATTGTATTTGCTGCTAGTTGTAGATAATCTGGGGGAAGATTATCAGTGGAAAGAGAGCACGGTTTAAGCTTGGTTAGGAGTTTAAGTGAGTAGGGTACAGGCTGAATAGTGAAGGATGGAGTTGTGGGAGTATTGCTAAATGTGTCTGGGGAAGGGAGACTGTTGTTATCAAGTAATGAATTAGTTGTATACTGGAAGTTTAAGTTTATGTTTGTTGATGAGTCTTTGATTAACTTTTGAATGGTAGTGATTAAGTGGGTGTTGAAGTCATGAAATTTGTTGTGGATTTTTATCGGGTGCAGGGGATGAGTTTTGTAAAGTGCCAGGATTAATTAGAGTGGACAGACTTCCAGAACTTTTTTGGATTGTTGTTTAAGATGGATAGTATAGAGGAAAATTATTTTTTTGATCTTATATGACTAGTTTTTTGGCTTTATTTCGTAGTTGTTTGTAGTTAAGTTCATTTTGTTTTGTTTTGTTTTGTTTTTTTGCCACTGTTTCCATGCTTTGTTCCTATGTAGGAGATTTTGTTTTTTCTGTTTTGTTACCCTAGGAGCATGGTTAACTTTAGTTTGCTTGGTTCGTATAGGGGCTAGGCTGTTAAGAGTTTCTAGAAAAAGTCTGTTGAAGTAGCTAATAGCATCATCTAAGGGAAGTGCTAGTGGGACCCAGTTTTGAGCTTTCAAAATGCTTATGAATGTATTTTGGTGAAAGTGGGTGAGATTTACTGGATATTTTGTAGGAGTGTGTTTTGATTGAGGGAGACGTCTATGGGTATATGCTGGGAGGTGGTCACTTAGTACGTTGGGTAGGGTGCCTGAGTTTGAGTAACTGTGAGGGTGGGATACTAGTATCCACTCTAAGGTAGACTCTGATGGTGCGGAGTTGTGATAAGCTGTGTGAAGCTATGTAGATTTATACTATTGACTGGGAAGTTGGAAGTTAGGTTTTGCATATTAATGTTGGTGCCTCCTAGGATTATGGTTTCTTGTGAGACTTTTTGGTTTATCCAGGATAGAAAATCCTCTAGAATAGGAATATTATGGCCTGGGGGGATGTAACGTACTGCAATACTTAGATGTTTGTTACTGTTAATATGAAGGGATGTCAATAAAACTTCTAAGTTTCCAAAAGAAGGGGCTGGTTTGGGGTAGGTTGTACTAGGGAGTTTTGACAGATTAATATTACACTCCCAACCTTTTTGTGGAGTCTGTCAGAGCGAATGATGTTATACCCTGCTGGAAGGATTTCAGTGTCAGTGTTATTTTCTTACAGTCACCGGCATGATTGAGAAAGGACTATCTGGTTTTAAAAAGTGTCTGAAATGTGGGCACAAATTGTCTCCTTCAGATGCTCATACTGTTTGCGTGTATTGTTTAGGTCTCCTACATCTTTAGGAGGATTGTTCCATTTGCCAGAATTTCAATACCAGGACTTGTGAAGATTGGAAGAATAAACTTATCCTCAAACGTGTATTGCCATCTTCTTTTGGTGAAGCTATCACTGGAGCTCAATTCCCCAAAATTAAAGTAGTCCATGTGAAACTTTCCTAAACCTTCTACTTCCTTGACTTCATCTTTGCAGCCGTCAAGGAAGAGATCAAAATGAGAGCTGAGAAGATCTTAAAGCTCCTCCCCTGTGGATCCAAAGAAGAAGAAACTAGTGGATCCTACGTCCTCGGATCTGACAAAGAAACATACTGATCTGACTGCTTCAGGTCCGACTATTACTCCAAGGACAAGGTATTCCCGTTCTTATGAACCTATGCCTTCCAGGGTCCCTTCCCCTTTTCTGAAAGGTGCCAGTCAAGGTCACCTAACATTGCCTCATCTTGTTCATCCAGGAGTTTGACAGAGGAAGATGTGGACAGAATGATGAGGAAGTTTCTCTCAGCACAGATCCAGATGGGTGTTTTACTGGCTCCTAACCCCTTGGGTCAGGAGACCCATCCATCTTCCACATCACCGCTTCTTACTCCTTCTCTTATCCCTTTGGTTGCTTCAGAGTCCCTGAATCTGAAACTTCTGGGTCCATCTGGCTTGGATTCCAAGATAACTTTATCTTCGGACCCAAAGCTTACTCTGAGTGCATCAGCTCTGACATCTTCATATCCAGATGACTCCTGGAGCTGAAGATTCTTTGTTGGATCCTGAGGTGTAGAGTTGACTCTGAAGGTTTCGGAGCCATCTTTGCACCTTGCTTCTTTAGAAATGGATAGCTCAACTCCGACTTCCTCCTTGGGGAGATTGCTTTTAGGGCAGGAGGAGACAGCAGTCCAGAAGCCTGCCTTCTCAGTGCTGAGATCTTCCTTCTCTCTAGAGCAGTCTGCCTTTGAGGTAGTGAAGACAGTATTTTCTGCTCCGACAGGACTGATGGATCCAACCCCCTTGGATCTTTATTCTACTTCCCAGATGTCTCTGCACTTGGAGCCTCATCATTCTACACTACAGGGACAGCCAGCTTGAGACTCCCCAGATCATTAAGCAGGGTTTCACAAGCTATTCCAACACTTCCTGGAACACCCCACTGAGGATGCCCCTAGGAAGAGGAAGTGCAAGAGAGTATGGATTTCAACAAGGGTGAAGGGTCTACACAATCAGCTCAGGAAGACATCTCCTTTGGAGACATCCTGGAGATCCTTAAGCAGAGAGGTGGTTGGACCTCCAGCAAGCCTTCATTGGAGGAATCAGTATTTTTGGAGGCCTTTGGAGCCAGCCCATCTACCTCCTGGGTTACTCCGTCCACCAACAAGCTCATTGATTTGGTCTCTTTGCAGGCATGAAAGGAGCCTCACTAGTTGAACTAATCCCTAAGAGGCCAGATCGGATTCTGGCTTCACCTGTAGGGAAAGAAGGTTGGAGTAAAGGGGGTGCCCATAGATGCCATGGTTGTGGTGGCAGCCACCAAGATAGAACTTGCCTAACAAACTTCCTCTGTTCATCCCCCTAACAGGAAGTCTAGGGTGATGGACAGGTTTGTGAGGTGTGTTAATGCTTTAGCAACCTTCACTCTTAGGTTGCTGAACTATGTGGCACATTTTAATAGGTTACAAAGGGATTTGATCAAAGAACTTTCAAAATCCCTTTCAGGGGCTGTTTCTGTTGAGGCCCAATCGTTTGTGGCCTCCCAGTTGCCTACTCTCCAATCTATTTCAAATTAATTTATGAGGCTTATTTTACATGCAGTCAAAGGTGCCTCAAGGGCAGCAGGGTCAGACATATATATATTAAGAGGCACACATTATCCAAGTGTGAGAAGATGAAAGGACTCTCTTTGCAGTGGGCATATGAATTTTGACTCCTCAATGATCCTTTTCTAGGACTAAATGAGGTGGTCAGAAAATGTGGTTCAGGAAGCCACAGAGTCCTTTTCAGGACAACAATGCCCCTGTGGTAGAGGAGGCCTACAAAACCAAGGGTCCAGAGATTCTTTCTGTTATAGACCCTACCAGTGCTCCTGAAAGGAGACCCAATTGTCCACCTCTGCAGACAATCAGGGGTCTGTTATTCCTGCACCAGGGAGCCTGGATAGACATTGCAAGAGATACTTGGGTGCAGAGGATTATTTATAAAGGTTATATAATTCCATTTTCTCTTCCACATCCAACTGTATGCAAAATTCCGGATGTTCCACCTAATCAGAGGAAAGTAGCAGCACAAGAAATACAAAAGATGGCAGAAAAAAGAGTCATCCAAGAGGTTCTGCCAGACCAGATAGAATCCAGAACTTACTCAAGATTATTTTTAGTGCCAAATAAAGCAGGGGACTGGTGACCAATTTTTGATCTCAGCATATCAAACAAGCCATTTTGACATACAAAATTTCAGATGGTCATGGTTCGGTCCATTCTTGCCTTTCTGGGCAAGGACAGCTGGATGTGCTTAATAGACCTTCAGGATGCTTACTATCACATAAAAATGAACAGACAACCCAGAAGGTAGTCATTCTTCTGGTTGGGAGCCAGTCACTACCACTTCAGAGCACTGCCCTTTGGCCTCACCACAGCCCCCAGGGTGTTTACCAAATGCATGGCACTGGTGGCAGCTGATTTAAGACTGCAGGGATTCTGCATGTTTCCATGTCTAGATGACTGGCTTATTACTGCCCCGACCAGGCATCTGCTAATAAGGGACAGGGATCAGGTACTTTAGATTTGTTTTCATCTGGGGCTAACCATAAATTATGATGTCTCACCTAAAGCCAACTCAAATTTTGGAATTCATAGGAACAGTCTTCAACACAACATCAGTGACAGCTTCTCTTCCTCTCTCAAGAGTACTGGCTATCATATTCCAAGTCAAGCGAATAATTTGCAGTACCAACATTTCAGACCAGTTGGTCCTTCAAGCCTTGAGGTCATTGTCAGCTGCCATAATCGTAGTTCTCCTAGCAAAATTTCATATGAGAATTCTTCAATGTGTGCTAGCAACACAATGGTTGATTCTTTACCAGCATAGGTCAACACAAAAAAGAATCAGTTAAGCATGCCTGTGGTGGAAGATTCATTCAGATCAAGTTTTACAAGACTGTCCCTTCATCCTCCCTCAGCCCAAGGCCATAGTGACCATGGGCACTTCCTAGATTGGGTGGGGGGCACACTTTCTGGAGAGAACAGTCCAAGACACTTAGTCCCCCAAAGTGGCCAACTTGCATATCAATTTTCTAGAGATGAGAACAGTGCTTTTTATGTTGCAGGCCTTCCAGGTCTCTCTACCTTTAGGGACAATTGTGATTCATACCGATAGTATGTTAGTGGTTTGGTACACCAGCAAACAAGGCAGGACCAGATCTTAACCCTAGTGTCGAGAAGCACTCAGAGTGTGGCAGTGAGCGATCTCATCCAATCGCTTTCTCATAGCAATGCACATTCAGGTAAAATCCAGCGTGATAGCAGACAAATTGAGCAGGTCCATTTTTCTACCTCATAAGTGCCCTCTCAACATGAAAGTGGCAGAAATTATTTTCTGCTGATGGGGCCAGCCCTGCTGCAGTCTTTTTGCTTCTTCCTAAACAACAAATGCAGCAGCTACTTTGCCCTAATCCCCTCTCAAGGGGAATCACCGAGGGACACTGTATGTAATGATTGGCCCCCAGGTCTTCTTTATGCTTACCCACCAGTTCCTCTTATTCTGAAATTCCTGCATAAAGCCACCAGGTTGAAAAGCAAAGTCATCCTTGTTGCACCTTCCTGGCCTCTTCAGGGTTGGTTCTCCTTCCTGTGGCTTCACCTTCTTTGCCAACCTTGGATTCCAGATCCAATTCCAGATATCCTGTCAAATCCGACAGATATGGGTCATCTGGATATCTCATACCTCAAGCTGACAGCATGGTTTCTCCAGTTCTGTTAATAGACAGACAGCCGATGCTCTCTTCCTCTGTCCATCATATCCTTTTATCTTCTCATAAACCTTAAACAAGAAAGCTTTATACAAGTAAATGGAAAAGGTTTGTTTACTGGGCACAACAAAAACATATTGCTCCCTTTTCAACTCCGATACATAACATACTTTAATTTTTAGCTTTGCTCTTTAATGAAGGGGCAAGCTCCTCTACCATTAAAGTTCAATTAGCAGCAATATCTAATTTTCATATTGGATTTGGAAATTCTTCTGTGGCCTCTTCTAAACTTTGTAAAGCATTCTTAAGAGGCCCTCTTCTATTGAAACCCCAGTAGAAAGATCCTACTCCACCATGGGATTTCGACTTGGCACTGCAGACCTTAATTTATTCCCCCTTTAAACCAGCAGCTAAATGTGTCCTTAAGTTTCTGACTTGGAAAATTGTCTTTCAAGTGGACATTACCTCAGCCAGAAGAATTTCAGAACTTTAAGCTTTGTCATCCAAATCTCCCTACTTGATTTTTCATAAGGATAAAGTTACATTAGGTACCAGTGCGTCTTTCCTTCCCAGGATGGTGTCAGAATCCAGTGTCAATCATTCCATCAAGTTTTCAGTATTCTTTCGTAAATATACAAAGGTGAATATATATGTTGCATTTATTGGATGTTCACAGACAATTACATTTTTACTTACATAGGACAAAAGAAATCAGGAAGACAGACCAATTGTTCATCTCTTTTGCAAATCTGAAATTGGATAAACCAATTGGAAAAGTAATGCTAGACAGATGGCTGACTGATTATATTTCCTTTATCTGTAACAAGTTGTGTCTAACCTTAACTAAACCTGTAAGAGTCTATTCAACTAGGTCCATGGCAACTTCTTCATTGTTTCTCTCCAGGGCTTCCATGGACGACATATGTCCAGCTGCAACCTGGTCAAATCCTCATACCTTTATCACTCATTACAAACTGGATCTGGTCTCAAGTGGTGGAGTAGCCTTTGGGTCAGCTGTGCTCAGGAATATTTTTCCATAAAGTCCACCCAGGATTTTAGGTAGCTGGGGACTCTGTCGCATCAGTTGAGGATAGAATGCAAATTGACAAAATCAGATAAAAAAGTTATGTACTCACCATAGCATTCCACCTGTGTTGTCCATTTTCATTCTTTCTCAATTTCCTTCCCACCAACCCCAATCCTTGTTTCAAGAAACTTCTGGAAGAACGAAATATTGTAAGGACATCACTGCCCTTTATTGAGCTCTGGATATAGTTCCTTCTATAGGACATATACAGATTTATGTTTCTTTATGTATGCACATTGGCAGATACCACTTTATGTAAATCAGCAAACAAGATCTGGGGTATGGTAGGAGTTGGTGCATTGTGGGTAAGGGAGAATCTCAAGAACTTTTTTGTTACAATGAGCTTTAGTAACAGCTGGGTGAAGAATGGAAATGGATAACTCAGATGGAACGTTATGGTGAGTACATAACTTCATTTTTTATCTTCATTAATTGTATGTCCCTAAAAACATGAAACTATCTCAAAATGTTCTACAACACAGAGATGTCCTTTTCTGAATTTATCAGGTACAAAATAATATCATCTGCAAACAAAACCAACTTTTCTTAATTACCATACCAACTATTTCCTTGAATTTCTGAGTCGCTTATTTTCTTTGGTAATGAGTCTAAATATAAAGCAAATAACAAAGGGTGAATAAGACACTTCTGCTTGGTTCCTCTGTTCAAACACGACTTATCAGACAGGAACCATCTCACTTTAATTCTTGACATAGATCTTTCATATATTCTCCTAATTAGCCTTATTATTGTATCAGGGAATGCAAATGCTTCCATTGCCCTGCCCATAAAATCCTAGCTTACTCTGCTGAATGCTTTCTTTGCATCAAGACCCACCAACAACAGTATATTCTTACATTCTGCTACCCTCTAGATCATCATTGCTGTATTAAAGTTGTCAGACGTTTACATTTCATCCACAAAACCACATTGATTCTTATCTATCAGTTTGGCAACACCTTTGCCATTCTTTTAGCTATTATAGGCATAACCAATTGTATAATCATGGTTTCAAATTGAAATGGGTCTATAATGAAGCTGAGTCTGGTGGGCCTTTAATGTCTTTAGGTATTACAACCACCACAGCATTCTTTCAAGCTGTTGGTGTTTCCCCCAACTTCAACAAGAATACCATCAGTTCCTGGAGACTTTCCTGCAGATTGATTATATATTATTGTTTTTTTTTATCTAATCTCTTCCTGTCTTAACTGTTAATTGTTCAACATCATCTATCTCTAACCTTTGTATAATTAAGTCTTCCATAAATATTTCCATTAGTGTTCTTTCCTGATTTCTACATGTCTCTGCTTTATGCTAATTTTCATAAAATTCTCCTAAATATCCCTAATACCTGTACAGGATCTTTGGTTATTTTTCTTGTTATAAGCTCCCTAAGTTTGAGGACAACCCTTTCTGTGTTCTGTTGCCTAAGTTGTTTTTTAAAACTTTTTGTGCTATGGAGTTATCAAAAATAGTTGCTTAACAGCAATCTTTATAAACTCATGCATATCCAGATACTCCCTTATTTTCTCTTTAGCATTCTGCAGTTGTACTTCTTCCTGTTCTGTGAGATTCCTCTTGTTGTGAAGTACTTAAACCTTTGTCAGCTTCTCTAAACCCTTCATATTACTTCTAAACCATATCTCTTTCCCTTTTACTTCTAACCTGTTTTCATTTTATCTCCCTCACTAGCTGTAAATTCTGAAGAAATGTGTATCTTTCCCAATAACTCATGAACAATTTCCACTGCCCATTCCTTAAATTCCTCTTTTTTCAACTGGTAGGTGTGAAAGCTACATTGTCTAATTTTCACTTCATTACCATATATTTTATCTTAGTTTTTATGGGTGCATGATCTGAAATAATTATTGGATGTGTGTTGAAGCTTTCAGTTAAATGCACATGTCCCTGTGAAATATATTTTCTGTCTAGTCTTGCCCAATTATTATACTTTGTAGAATAATATGTAAATTCTGCCTGACTTCCTACGACTGAAGTCGCTTCTTCCATGCCAAATATTTTCATACATTTCTTCATAAATCAACTATTTTTTGTTATATTTCCCTTCTAGATCCACCAGATGCATCCTCATTTTTGCAAATCAAGTTCCATTCCCCACTTATAAGTAATATTCTCTGCCAAAAGCTGATTACTTCTCCCAAAATTTTCTTAAGTGCCATAATATCAGTTTTTGGTGGTATATAAACATATGCCAACATAATCCTACTTCCTTGCCAGTAGTCCCTTAGTGCCACAAATCTACCATTATTATCATTTTTCCACTTCTGTCATTAATGAGGTTCCTCTAACAATTAGTATAATTGCTTTCATTTTCCTATGTCCCTGATATTCTGCTGAATATCCATCCTGAAATCCTTTCTTCATCAAATTCCCATGCTAATTTCTTTCCAAATGTGTCTCCCACAACATTGTTATTTTCACCTTACATTTCTTAATATGAATCAGTACTCTTTCCTTTTTGCCTGCACCTGTAAGGCCATTTACATTCCATGATAATGTGGAAATTGTAGCCATTATAATAAGAAGTTATTGTTCCCACCTATTATACATGACAGTTTTTAATGTGTATTTCCATCTTTTCCATCTCTTCCCTAAGGATCTTCATTGTTCTATTAATGCTGTCAAAGGTTTGCTGATAATATCTGGCAGACTGATCTTTTATACAGTTGCCTTTAGTCATGTCTGTTTGAACCTCCGTTCTCATGGCTTTCATAGTTTTGCCTTATTTTTTAAGCCAACTTACTCACAAAACCATTTGTTTGTAGATTAAGTCATGGTCATTAATTCAGACATCCACCTTTTGCAAAAATAAGAGAAAACAGTTCAACTCTACATGTAATCTAACCACTGCACTTTTACACCCACCCCACCCCAGCAGCATATTAACTTAGTTTTGCCCAGCCTTTCTTCTATTATTCTCTTACTGCAGTGTAAAGCCTATATTTCTCACAACTGAAAAAGTACTTGTACACTTTAATATATATATATATATATATATATATATATATATATATATATATATATATATCAGAACAATCACTGAAAAGATTCTCCCCACCCTCACATTTTAAATACCCCTGATTATATTCTGTGCTAAACGGCTTTACTATATAATATGCAGTCTATATCATAAAATATTGTATAAAATAGTGTTAAGAACAGAGTCCCCTTCTGTTGGATGGTTCACTTTTTGTTGGATAAACTTTTGTATTTCCTCCTTAGCCTGTTCTGCATTAAAAATGTCTTTGAGCCTCCAGGAAGAAATTATTCTGAAGAGAGCTGGATACAGCAGCTTACAGTTTTCACCTGCCTCTCAACATTCAGTGATTAATGGGATAAATTTGCTTATCTTCTGCCTTGTGTACAGTGAATAATCATTTTCCACAAACACACTGATGTCTCCATTTTTTAATATGTTTCCCTTATGCCATAGTTTTGTCAAGATCAACTCTTCTGCTGGTAAGATTGCAGCTTTACTAATACAGGAATTGGCTGCTTTCTCATGGCCAAGTTTGAAGCATATACTCTATGTGACATTTCAATTAACACGTCCTGCTGTGAAATACCAGTCCAGATGCTTATTTATGCTTTCATAAAATTAATACAGTCTGTTACTTCCAGTTTCTCAGGTACAGCAGAAAATCTCCAGTTTTCTCTGCACACTGGGTCTTTTAGCTGTTCCATTTTTTTTAAACATCTCTTTTTAGAAGTCTCATACTCAGCCGGCCTTTTCTTAATTTCATCCTCTGATTTTTTGTAGTTTTTTTTAAACAAGAAACATCTTTATTAAATTATCACTTATGACATAGGCAATCATACATTTATATAAATAAAAACAAACTATATTGACATATTTTAGTTGCAAACTTTATATATCACTTATAATCTGTCGAGTCATTGTCAGTCAAACCTTACATACCTCTTTCAAATCCTGCTTCTATTAAACCTCATTCCTCCTCAAAAACATTATTCTACATGTATTCCCAGAATTCCCATTTTGTTGTATGTAATTTGCACCTACCCATTTTATAAAGATCTCATTTCCAGTTGTTTTATCTGTGTTACAATAGTCACTACTTTAGTGCAGTCGGTTTAGACTTTGATTTCCATTTTCTAATAATTGCTTTTTTATCAGCTACCAGCAAGGCCTTATTATGTCTAGACAATTCAATTCTGTATCATAGCTCAGGAAAATAATTTCCTTAATTATACCAATTTGCTTACATCTTACACCTACAATTTGCTTACCCACTGTTTCTGATATAGTAGTCTGCAGGAAATTTTAAAAATATCTCAACTCATTACATTCCCAAAAAATTGTTTATTTATTTATGTTATTTATTTAACATTTGTTAACCTGAAAAGTCCAACTTGAACTAAACCAATTTTCAGTGGATAGGGGAGAAACGCTCCAGATTCATGTCTTTGTAATGTGGGAGGAAACTGGAGTACCCAGAGGAACCCACACGAATGCAGAGAGGACATGCAGACTCCGCACAGAAGGCACCCCAGCCGAGAATCAAACTGGAGAACCTCTTGCTGTGAGGCAACAATGCTACCGCTGCACCCCTGTACCATCCAATATGTTCCCAATTACCTTTTTCTTCTTCATCACACCTCCAACATTTGCTATCTACCTGAGGAAAAATTCTTAAGAGTCTACTTGGCGTATAAAAATACCTATGTAAACACTTCTAAGCAAAGATACTTAAATGTTTTAGACTTTGTTGCATGTTTGGGAGTCATACTTATAACTCCCCACTTGTTTCTTTTTAAATTGCCTATAGAATCCCTCTTCCCAATCCTTTCTAACCTCCTCTGATTGATTCTTAGAGTTATCTTGCAGTGTTTTATATGGCCTGCTAAATATCCTTTTTAACAGCAGTTTTTGTTCTAGATTCTACCAAAATCTCTACCAGTGCTGGTCTTTCACTTAGGACCCCCTTATTCCTTTCTCTTTGCCTATATTCTGCTATCAATCCTTGTTAAGGAAGGCAATCTCTAGCCTGCTGTTCAGATACATTCTTGGCTTCTTCCCATTCTGTTATCTTTTCCTCTCTAATTATTTTCTCCCAATACATTAGTTCCTTTGCCAATTTTCTCCAGTAATTTCCAGCCCCCTCTTGCCTGTTGTCTGTATCCCTAATTACAGTTATCTCTTTCGGCAGAAATTCCTTTCTCTATTCCGATGTTTTTAGAATACTTTCTGCTACTTTATAAATACAGCCCTAATAACTCCCAAATAATTTCCGCTACCCTTTCTTTAAATTCCCACTTTTTAACAGATAGTTGGGAAAGCACCAGTGTCTCATTTGTATTTCATTACCCTGCGTTTTTATTATTATTGGTGCATGATCTGAAATTGTCGTTATATGTATATCAAAACTTTCAGTTAAATGCACATGTTCCTGTGAAATATAATTTCTCACTAGCCTAGCCCAGTTTTTGTACCTTGGAGAATAATATGTAAATTCACTCTGAACTCCTACTAGTGAATTCACATCTTCCCGGCCAAATATTTTCATAAATTTAATAAATTTCTTCAAAATCTACCATCTTTTGTTATATTTTCCCTTCTGGGCCCCCTAGATACATCCTCACTGCTGAAAATCAAATTCCACTCCCCACTTATAAGTAATATTCCCTGCTGAAAGCTGATTATTTCTCCCAGAATTTTCTTAAACTCCATTACAGCAGTTTTAGGTGGAATATAAATACATGCCAGTGTAATCCTCCTCCCTTGCCAGTAGCTCCTTGCTAGTACAAATCTACCATTATTATCTGTTTTTCCCCTCGTATCATTATTAGACATCCTCTTGCAATTAACTAAATAACTAAGACAACTTTGCTTTATAGCATGCAGGTTATGTCATGCACTATAAAAATACTACTGTTAATAACAAAGTTTTTCATTTACTTGCAGTGAACACTTTACATCCTCTTCCCATCTTCTAAATGTTGTTCCAAACATTAATGACATAAAGTAGGAGATATGCCTTGGAGTCCCCTACAAGTTTAACAATGTCAAAGAAATCCAATATTTCAAGGCTTTCTTGTTCTGTCATGTTTCATAAATATAAATAATGCATTGTAAGTCCACACTGATTTGTCAAATTCAGACTTGCTGGTTTCCTTGCTATTAATCTCCATTTCCCATATCCAGTCTCTGCTACATTTCCAATATACTTCCGGTTCTTCTAGTCAACTCTTACACTTTTTTCTTTCTCTCAAACAATTTCCTGTGAAACACTGGACAAGATTGTATTGTCACAGTCTCTGTATGGGCTTTATTAGCAGGAGAACAAGAAACAGAATCTCCTTCTGTTTGATAGCTCACATTTTGTTGAACAAACTTTTGTATTTCTTCCTTAGCATGTTCTGCTTCAAAAATGATTTTGACCCTCCAAGAAAGAATATTCTGAAAATAGCTGAATACAGCAGCTTGAGTCTCATGCCTGCATCTCAACATTCCCTGATTACTGGAATTCATTATTCCTCTTCTGCCTGGTATACAGTGAGTAATAAATGTTAAAGTTGTCAATCTCGCCTTCATTCTTGCTGGATGGGTTCGGAGCCGATCCTCGGCTCTGACTCGGCACTTGCTTTAGCTCGAGAACTCCTTTTACCAGCTCGAGGCAACCCTATATCCCATGATGCAAGGCGGAACTACCTCAGATCTCGTTTGCCGCTTAGCGAAAGAGGTCTCCTTTGCCAGCTGAGGTAAGTTTTTCTTGTTAAAGAAGAAAAGTTCAGTTAGGGTTTATTTTTTCCCTTTAGTGTTAGATTAGCCTGTACTTAGTTACAGCCCACCCTATTCCTTCCTTTAAACTTTATAATAGTTTTCAGTTTAAAGTTTTAGTCAGGCCTAGTCCCAAGTTATTCCCTTCCTGTGTGTCTGTGTAGGGATTAAGTTGTGTGTTTGTGGGGACTGTTTGTGTCTATCCTTTTTAGGATGCCTAGAGAAGGCAAGGTCTCAGGCTTCAAGAAGTGTGACCAGTGCTGTCAGAAAATGTCCCTGACAGACGGTCACACTTCTTGTGTATTGCCTGGGGCCTTTGCACCTGCAGGACTCCTGTGCATTGTGTCATGCTTTTAGCCAGAGAGTCCTGCAGGAAAGGAGGAACAAATTAATCCTCCGAGGTTTACTTAAACCTGAAGGTTCTCCTCCTAACCCAGGGGCAGGAAAACCTCTTAAGCCACCGAAGGTTCAGGCTACAGTGTCCAAGCCTCCTCCGGTGGCTCCGGCCCGTCGGAGCCGACATCGCCCGGCTGGAGTCGATACTTCTTCTGTTAGAGTAGTGGGTTCGGTGCCCGGCCCGATACCCTGACTACTGTGGCCTTGTCGGCTCGGCTGGAGCCGACACTTTATCCAGCATCGGAGCCGAGATATCCTCGGCTCCATCTGGGGTTCAAGGGACTTTGGGTCCGATGGCTTCGACCCGTAAGAGATCCCCGTCCCCTTCTAAGTATTCACTGCCCGGGATCTCCTCTTTGTCGGAGCGGAGCCATCGAGCCGATCTTCGAGATCTTCCAGGCTGTCTGACCACGATTTGGAGAGGGTGGTAAGCAGGCTGTTGAAGTCTCAGGCACTGGCCCAAATGCTCCATAGCCCGTCTCAACAGACTTCGCTATAGCCCCATTCTTGAGATTCCTCCTCCGACTCCACACCAGAGTTCGGAGCCGGAGCTCTTGGGACAGTGACTGTTTCGATGCCGAGCCGATACATCCTTCGGCTCCGTCGTCTTCGGCTCCGATCTCCTCCTTGAGACCTTCCTTGAGGGATCCGGTCGTCGGGTTTCCACTGTCGGCTCCGAGGGGCTAGTGGCATCGGACCCTTGTCCGACCCGCTCTCCCTCTCGGGCTTCGCTTTGGTAAGCTCGGCGCCGACATCGGCCTCGGAGCCTTCTCTCTCCTTGGAGCCGACCATTCCTGTTTCTTCGGAGCGGGTGTGTTCAGGTCTCCCGGGGAGAGGAGCCTTTGAGGTGATGAGGAGTGTCCTGGCCTCTGAGCCTGGTCAACGGTCTATCCCTCTAGCTCCTCCCTCATCAGTGCCTGCAGATGCCTCTTGCCAGCCTCTTGCTCTCAGGCCCAGGGATCCATCGCCCCAGGTTTCCCCACTGGGAATTTCCTCCTTCCGAGGTTTCTCCTGACCCTGCAGGGGAACCCCCGAAGAGGACGTAAGAGGAAACACACAGACTCCCCTGAGTCTACTACATCTGATACCGACTTAGATGAGTCGGAGGGTTCCCCACGGTCCCCCCATTGAGGATGTCTCATTTTCAGACATCATTGAGCTCCTCAAACAGAGGGGGAATTGGCCCTCCATTGACCCCTCCGAGGATGAGTCGGTATACCTGGAGGCTTTTGGATCCCGACCCTCCACCTCCTGGGTGTCTCCGCCTTTCCACCCACTCATGCAGGTAGTGGCTCGGAAGGCGTGGGCGGCTCCAGATTCTGTGGAACCTGTCCCCAGGAGACCATCCAAGTTCATCACGGCCCCTTCGGATAAACAGTTCCTGTCCAAAGGTGTCTCTGTGGATGCTATGGTGGTACGCGCGGCCACTAAGAAGGAACTGGCGGATCCTTCAGTACCTGTCCATCCTCCTAATAAGGATTCTAGGACCATGGACAGGTATGGAAAGCGGATGTTTTCTTCAGCGACCTTTGCTGTGCGTTCCCTGGATTAGCTTTGTCACTTCACCAGGCTTCAACGAGATATTCCCAAGGAATTGGGAGAAGTAGTCCAGGATCCTTCTGCTGCTGGGGCTCAGGAAAGATTGCCTCTCAGCTTGCTATCCTGAATTCCATATCTAACTCCTCCATGCGGCTCATATCTTATGCGGCCGATGGAGCGAGCAGGGCCGCAGGCACAGGTGTTGCTCTTAGACGCCAAGCCTGGATGCGGCTGTGTAATTTTATGGACCCCTTTAATGCCCTTCACCAACACCCCTTTGACGGTTCGCTTTGTTCGGACCTCAGGTGAAGGATACTTGACCAGATGTGAGCAGGACGGTAAAACTCTTTCTGCCGTTGGAGTCCAGTTTTCCACTCCTTCTAGACCATATCCCAAGGGTCAGAAGGGGGAAGATGTGGTTGTAAAGCCCAAGCAGCTACACCGGACACACGTGGTCAGTTTACCTCCAGAGGCAGAGGGGCAACAATAATAGGCAGCCGCCTAGAGGCAGGGGGATCCTCAGAACCAGGGCAACAGGGAGTCTCTTCCTGAGAAGCCCTTTCAGCATCCCTGAGGTGTTGCCCGACTGTCCACCCTTGAGGCAGTCGGAAGAATTTCGCTGTACCCAGTAGCCTGGCAATCCCTATCACAAGAGAAGTGGGTACAGTCGATCATATCCGAGGGTTACAAAATCCCCTTCGAAAGGTTTCCCATACCTCTACAATCCCTTCCAGACATCTCACCCGGTCAAAGGGATTTGGCAAGACAGGAAGTTTCAAAACTCCTGGAAAAAAGAGCCATCCAAACAGTGCCGGCAGACCAAGTAGGATCCGCTTCTACTCAAGATTCTTTTGGTCCCCAAAAGGACGGAGATTGGAGACCAATGTTAGACCTAAACAGACTAAACAAGTCTGTCAAAAGGCAAGATTCGGATGGTCACGCTGCAATCCATTCTGCCCTTTCTGGGCAAGGACAACTGGATGTGCTCTATAGACCTTAAAGATGCGTACTATCACATAAAGATTCACAGACGCTCCAGAAGGTTTCTTCGCTTCGGCTGGGAGCCAGTCATTACCAATTCAGAGCACTGCCTTTGGCCTCACTTCAGCTCCCAGAGTGTTCACCAAATGCATGGCAGTGGTCACAGCTCATCTGAGACGTCGAGGATTCCAGGTGTTTCCTTATTTGGACGACTGGCTCCTCTCCGCCACCTCCAAGCATCAGCTTCTTCGGTCCAGAGACTACACCCTACAGCTTTGCAAGAGTCTAGGAATTTCGGTAAATTTGAAAAATCCTCTCTGCTGCCTTGCCAATCTATCACCTTTATAGGCGCAGAGTTAAATACCGTCAAAATGTTAGCCAGGCTAACAGATCAAAGGATTCTGGACATCCAGAAATTTGTTCAGCTTCTGTTACAAAGCAACAAGATCAAAGCCAGGTTTGTCTTGAAAGTTCTAGGCCTCATGGCTGCGGCCATTGTTCTTCTTCCACTGGCTCGCTTCCACATGCGTCTCCTGCAGTGGATGTTATTCACGCAGTGGTCGTACCCCATCTGCCCATGAGACACGAAATCTTGGTAACACAGTCGCAAGGCTCATCTACGATGGTGGATATCTTCCCCTCTTCTTCATCAGGGCCGACCTTGTTCCCCTCCTCCAGCTGCCACAGTCACCACGGATGCCTCTCTGATCGGGTGGGGGCATTATCAGGGCAGGATGGTCCACGGGACGGCAACCCATAGAATACCACCTGCACATAAATGTCCTGAGATGAGAGCAGTGCTTTTAACGTTGCAAGCCCTCGGCGACTTTCTTCCCACAGGACTATTGCAGTACAGACGGACAACATGTCCGTGGTCTGGCACATCAACAAACAGGCGGAACCAGGTCCTATCCCTTATGTCGAGAAGCTCTCAGACTTTGGCAATGGGCGATCTCTTCTCAGCGGCTTCTGATAGCAACGCATATCCGGCAGGTCCAACCTATTGGCGGACAGGCTAAGCAGATCTATTCTGATGCCTCATGAGTGGTCTCTCAATCAATCTGTAGTGGATCAGATTTTTTTCTGAAGTGGGGCACCCTTGTTGCGATCTTTTGCTACCCCTCAAAACAGCAAGTGCCCAGATTACTTCACACTATTTCCTCTTCCAGGCCAACCCTTGAGAGACTCTCTAACCCAGGATTGGCCTCGGGGACTTCTTTATGCTTTTCCTCCCTTTCCATTGATTCCACATGTCATTCAGAAAGCCACCATTTTGAGAGCCAAATTGATCCTCATTGCTCCATATTGGCCTCGACAAATTTGGTTTCCGTCTCTACATCATCATCTTCTGGTGCAGCCCTGGCATCTGGACCCAGTTCCGGATCTTTTGATCCACCAGTCGGGTCAGCAGCACCGGGCCATTCATTCTCTCAACCTCACTGCTTGGTTGCTCCACTTCCTTCCCTAGCCAGGCTACCAATGATTTCTGACTCAGTCAGAGACATTTTAGTGTCTTCTTTAAAGTCGTCCACTAGAACTGTTTATGCTAGCAAGTGGCGGCGTTTTTGGGCAAACGCCAGAAATATTGATCCTTTTACCGCTCCTGTACATTCTGTTTTGGATTTCCTGGCGGAGGTTTTTCATTCGGGATCTTCGTCATCTACAGTCAAAGTACAACTGGCTGCTATTTCCAAGTATCATGTTGGCTTGCATGACAATAACATCATGTCTCATAGGTTATGCAAAGCCTTTTTAAGAGGAGTTTTTCTCCTAAAACCGCCTGTATAACATCCTCCTCCCCAATGGGATCTAAACTTAATGTTGGCATCCCTAATTCTACCTCCTTAGGAAACTGGAGTACCCAGAGGAACCCACACGAATGCAGGAAGGACATGCAGACTCCGCACAGAAGGCACCCCAGCCGAGAATCAAACTGGAGAACCTCTTGCTGTGAGGCAACAATGCTACCGCTGCACCCCTGTACCATCCAATATGTTCCCATTTACCTTTTTCTTCTTCATCACACCTCCAACAGTTGCTATCTACCCGAGGAAAAATTCTTAAGAGTCTACTTGGAGTATAAAAATACCTATGTAAACACTTCTAAGCAAAGATACTGTTTTAGACTTTGTTGCATGTTTGGGAGTCATACTTATAACTCCCCACTTGTTTCTTTTTAAATTGCCTATAGAATCCCTCTTCCCAATCCTTTCTAACCTCCTCTGATTGATTCTTAGAGTTATCTTGCAGTGTTTTATATGGCCTGCTAAATATCCTTTTTAACAGCAGTTTTTGTTCTAGATTCTACCAAAATCTCTACCAGTGCTGGTCTTTCACTTAGGACCCCCTTATTCCTTTCTCTTTGCCTATATTCTGCTATCAATCCTTGTTAAGGAAGGCAATCTCTAGCCTGCTGTTCAGATACATTCTTGGCTTCTTCCCATTCTGTTATCTTTTCCTCTCTAATTATTTTCTCCCAATACATTAGTTCCTTTGCCAATTTTCTCCAGTAATTTCCAGCCCCCTCTTGCCTGTTGTCTGTATCCCTAATTACAGTTATCTCTTTCGGCAGAAATTCCTTTCTCTATTCCGATGTTGGCTTAGTTTTTAGAATACTTTCTGCTACTTTATAAATACAGCCCTAATAACTCCCAAATAATTTCCGCTACCCTTTCTTTAAATTCCCACTTTTTAACAGATAGTTGGGAAAGCACCAGTGTCTCATTTGTATTTCATTACCCTGCGTTTTTATTATTATTGGTGCATGATCTGAAATTGTTGTTATATGTATATCAAAACTTTCAGTTAAATGCACATGTTCCTGTGAAATATAATTTCTCACTAGCCTAGCCCAGTTTTTGTACCTTGGAGAATAATATGTAAATTCACTCTGAACTCCTACTAGTGAATTCACATCTTCCCGGCCAAATATTTTCATAAATTTAATAAATTTCTTCAAAATCTACCATCTTTTGTTATATTTTCCCTTCTGGGCCCCCTAGATACATCCTCACTGCTGAAAATCAAATTCCACTCCCCACTTATAAGTAATATTCCCTGCTGAAAGCTGATTATTTCTCCCAGAATTTTCTTAAACTCCATTACAGCAGTTTTAGGTGGAATATAAATACATGCCAGTGTAATCCTCCTCCCTTGCCAGTAGCTCCTTGCTAGTACAAATCTACCATTATTATCTGTTTTTCCCCTCGTATCATTATTAGACATCCTCTTGCAATTAACTAAATAACTAAGACAACTTTGCTTTATAGCATGCAGGTTATGTCATGCACTATAAAAATACTACTGTTAATAACAAAGTTTTTCATTTACTTGCAGTGAACACTTTACATCCTCTTCCCATCTTCTAAATGTTGTTCCAAACATTAATGACATAAAGTAGGAGATATGCCTTGGAGTCTACAAGTTTAACAATGTCAAAGAAATCCAATATTTCAAGGCTTTCTTGTTCTGTCATGTTTCATAAATATAAATAATGCATTGTAAGTCCACACTGATTTGTCAAATTCAGACTTGCTGGTTTCCTTGCTATTAATCTCCATTTCCCATATCCAGTCTCTGCTACATTTCCAATATACTTCCGGTTCTTCTAGTCAACTCTTACACTTTTCTTTCTCTCAAACAATTTCCTGTGAAACACTGGACAAGATTGTATTGTCACAGTCTCTGTATGGGCTTTATTAGCAGGAAAACAAGAAACAGAATCTCCTTCTGTTTGATAGCTCACATTTTGTTGAACAAACTTTTGTATTTCTTCCTTAGCATGTTCTGCTTCAAAAATGATTTTGACCCTCCAAGAAAGAATATTCTGAAAATAGCTGAATACAGCAGCTTGAGTCTCATGCCTGCATCTCAACATTCCCTGATTACTGGAATTCATTATTCCTCTTCTCCCTGGTATACAGTGAGTAATAATTTTCCACACGCAATCTACTCTTTCTGCTACAGTTTTGTCAGATTCAACTATTTCTGCTGGTAGGATTGCATCTTTACTATTAAAGGTCTAGGCTGCTTTTTCATTGCCAGGTTTGGAACATACACAGAATGTGCCCTTTCATTTAAAAATTCATGCTGAGAATACCAGTCCAGTTGCTTATTTGTGCTTTCATAAAATGACTACAGCCTGTTCCTTCCAGCTTCTCTGGTGCAGCAGAAAATCCCAAGTTTTTCCTACATGCTCTGTCCTCTAATTCTACTATTTTTTTAAACATCTCTTCTTGAGCAGTCTCATAGTCAGCCAGCCTTTTCTTCATTTTGACCTCTAATTTTTGCAGTTTTATCACCTCTTCTGAATATTTGTTTAAAGCTTCTTCCATTTTTATAGCCTTTTGTTATTTGAGTTGATATACTCCTTCAGTGTTTCATTTATTTTAATCAGCTCTGAGTACATTTGGTTTATTATTCCTCTAAAGTAGAACTTATGCCCAAAACAGTCACAACTAAAAAATAATGAATGAAAATAATAATACTGTTCACGGTGAATGCATGGAATATACACAGGCACTGTATTGATAAAATTTCACTTTAATGTGTCCATAAAATAAACATAAAGTTAAGCGCTTTCATCTACACGTTCGTAGACTTCATCAGAACAGTTTTTACTATTTCTAAACCAACTTATATAACCCCAACACCCAATCCATTGTCACAATTAATTATCAATCAATTACGTATTTGTGCATTTAAAGTGCCCTGTGCTTAAAACTGATGAGTCAATATAGCTTAGTGTAATATAAAATAATGAATAATGAACATTAAAATTCATAAAATTACTAAAAAATTACTAAAAAATGCTTTGTATAATAGGTAAAATAATACTTGACAACGTATCAATAATTAAAATATATGATAATGTATTTAAAGATAAAACAAATATGTGCATGTAAAAAATGTATGCACTTATTCTAATACTTTAAACATGATTTTCCAATATGGGTTTAATGGAAATATTTTAATTTAAACCTGGGTAGGTAGAGGCATTTAATTTGATCTGCCACTTAGTTTCTCTTTCTCCTAATTTTTTCTTAATACTACCTCCTCTCGGATTATGATGTATTATTTCTAATATTCCAAATAGAAAATTGTCACAACTAACACTACCCTTTAAGTGTTTCCATAAGGCATTCTTCTCATCTCTCTTTTTTATACAATAATTATGATCATATATCCTGTTTCTGTTTCATGGTTTCCTTTTTGACCATCAGTAAATATGAACATTAAAGGAAAGCATTGATTATATGTTAAATATAATCATTTTTGTGCCTAGTGCACTGTAAGATGAAGTTCTTTCTACATAGAATGAAAGCATTAAATAAATTGTGTTTTTTCCTTACATTTGTTGTGGACTGGTGTCCCTTTGGCAATGTAAGATCCAAATGCATTCCTTAACAACAATGTTGATGCTGTGTAACATAGACAATGCATGCAGAACTCAAATTTCTGTATGACATAGGTAGTCTTATCTTGAGATGCACTTCACATTTGGTGGTGCCTCATTCTTAGCTACACAAAGTTATCCAAAATATTTTTTATTTCTGTTACAGTCACTGTTATTGCTCAAAATGACACTTTTTATCTAAAAGATTTTTATTTTTTATTTAATCATTTGTTGACCAGGGTAGAGCACTGACCACATGGATTCTTTTTAGTCTCAACCCAGGGTTTACAGGCAAAAACATTGGGAAAAATATCTAGAAAACAAACAGTGCAGGTGATACATTAACAGTGTTGCAAGATATGTCTCATTTTCCAGTACATAATACAAAATACTTAAAGTATACAGAATTAACACATTCAAAATGTATAAATGAGGCTGAAATAGCAGATGATATTTGAGTGCAAGAGATACAAGATTCTTAGAATTTATTGTTTGTGTCTTTAGGCTTTTCCCTGTTAGGGGTCGCCACAGTGGAACTCCGGTCCGCTAATGATTGGCAGTTGATTTTTATGTACCGGCTTGCCAGGCCTGACACACAACCTTCAACGAAGGTAAGATTCTTAGAATTTATACATAAGTGAATTTCAGATGTAGAATAGGAGAACAATTGGAGCATCTAGGGGCTAACATGTGAAGAGGAATATTGGTGTGAGGAAGTAGAAATGAAAGGAGACAAGGAGTGGGAGGAGTGGAGGGAAGCATTTAGATGGGATGGGGATGGAGGAGGGAGGGTCCTATTCTCTGACACTGATAATCTGTCCTAATCTGGTAAATCTTTCATTTCATCATCTATGTTTGCATGCTGAATACATATATAATTTATCCAATGTAGGTGTTGCCATGGAAATTTTGTACTTATGCCCACAACCCATCAGAAGTATTGCTGCCATTCCTGTGCACCCATTGTGGAGAAATCCAAGCATCTCTGAACACCCTGGGTTTGATGCATTGTTTGCTCTTAAGATATATTTCTTGGCACCCATATGTTAAACACATAATAGGCTGGCTATATTGTAGATATAGTACTAATACTGTATGTTACTAGCTTTCAGAAAGGGGATTTAAAGTGCTCACATTGTTTGCATAAGAGTGATTATCCAGCGGCAAAATAAACAGTAAAGTTTCCAAACAGTGGTTCAAAAAAATTCTCTACTAAAAGAATTTTTACAGTTCAAATAGGTTTCTCTTCCTCTGTCTCAGTTACCATATGTAGAGATATCCCACAGCATGTTATCCATTCTGTCTTTTTTTAATAATTAGGCCACCCGCTGATCTGTTCTACATTGCAGTCATATTATATGCGGATGACCTAATGATCTGCAAATCAACCATTCAAGTAAATTAATCAAACAACTATAAAACAACTTCCAGCATTTAACCATGTAATTAAAAATAACAGATTTATATTAAATACAAAAAATGTAAAGCAATGATTTTTTGTACACAACAAAAATGTGCTTCTATCTATCCCACTACATTGGAACATTCTCTGCAATAACAAAGAACTCATGGAAACTACTAAACACTTTGGATACCATACCTTGGTATCTGGCTAGACGAAGCATTAAACTTACAGTGCCATATAGAAGATTTGATTTCAAAGTCATTATTTATTTATTTTTATTTATTTATTTTACTTTTGTTTACTGGGATAGTCTGTCTGGGTGGGAGCCCATTTTCATCAGAGGTCCAGGGGAAAAAATCTCCAGAACATGTTACAAAAATTGTTACAAAAATTTTACAGCGAACAATATTGAGTAGGTTTTACAATATTTAGAAGATTTACAAAAAACAAAAATATTACATAGAATAACATTTAGAAGATTTTACAAAAAACGCAATACAAGTAAAAACATAGTATGTGAGTATTTTCTAAATGAAACACGAAAAAAGTGTAATAAGGTACACATTGAATACAGAGGTTAGAATAATTGTGATATGTAGAAATTAGTGACTGAAAGCCTAATGAGTTGTATTTGAGAAAAGTAATGAATAAGGTCACAGTTTGCTCCTGTAGTCATTTGGTAAATCTAATGTATGTGAGTTAAAGGATTTCAGGAAGGGCAGGCGATGGATAAGTAGCATGGAGCTGTAGAACAAGGGGAAAATGTTGCAGGGATAGAAGGAACAATGAAGTTAGGAAGGAAAAAAGCTGTAAGTAAGGAAGATACAGGAGAGAGTGAGAAGAGGGGAGGAGATAATTAGGTTGAGTGTGGATGTACAGAGAGTGAAAAAGTAGAAATATATATTGAAAGTGAGAGGTGAGGTAATGAGCAGGTGAAGTTGTTAACTAGGATTATAGCATGAGGAGATCTAGTTGTTCCCTAGGAATTCTTTTAGTATTATTTTGAATTGAAATGGGTTGGTAGTGCTTATAATAGGATGAGGGATGGAATTCTGTTTTTTGGAGATGTAGTTGGAATAGAGTGAATCACCAGCTCTATTGTGGGATTTGCTGACTTACAGTTAGGATTTGGTGGAGGATCACAGATTATGATTATTACTATAGGGTTGAAGCACAAAATGAAGGGCGGGAGTTTTATCAGTTTGGTAGATGAGTCGATGTGCGAAGAAGAGTTGAGTATATGTTAGTTGGTGGGTAATTCTAGCCATTGCAGTTGCTGTAAGTTCGAACCATGGTGAGTACTATGTGATGAGTTAGTGGTAAATTGTGCAATTTTATTTATTTTAGCTAGATCTGTTTCACTTAGGTTTGTAAACATGGGAAATGAATATAGTAGAGTGGAGAGAAGATGGGTTCTGGCTATGTCTTGCTGTGTGTTATTTGTAAGGAAAGGTTTAATTCTATATAGGGAACCTAGTTTAATATGTGTTTTCTTGATGGACTGAGCTAGGTGCACATCACATTTTAGGTTGTTATCAGTTAGAATGCCTAATTATTTTGTGTGGGTTACGGTTGATATTATGGTGTTGTTGGATGAATGTATTTGGAAAGGGGTACTGGGGTCGTATGATTTACTGGGGAGAAAGAGCATCAGTTTTGTCTTGGAAGGGTTCAGTATCAGTTGTGACTCAGATAACCATGACTCGACGGATAGGAAGGACTGCTGGGTTGTATAAACCAGTTGATTTAGGGAAGGACCGGCACAGATTAAAGTTGAGTCATCTGCATATTGGACAATTGAGGCTAAGGGGATTGAAGAGTTGAATCGCTTAGTGAATACACTAAAAAGAAGAGGACCAAGTGTAGAACCTTGTGGAACACCCAGGATGACAGGTAAAAGTGGAGAGAGTTCCTTTTGCTATTTGACAGCTTGCTGACTACCAGATAAGTAGTTATGGAACCAGGCTAGAGCCGAAAGGCTGAGTTTCAGGGATGCTAGTTCATCAAAGAGTTTCTGGTGAGAAACCGTGTCAAAGGCTTTAGAGAGATCTAAGAAGATTGAGGAAACAAATTGTCCATTATTTCTGTGATAGTTACTGGTGTTGATAAAGTTTGGGAAGACAGTTGTGGTGCTATTTTTAGGGCGGAATCTGTGTTGTGTGTTAGCTAAGAGGCTACTGGACATCAGGTAGTTTAAGAGCTGCATATGGATGCATTTTTTGAGAATTTTGGGGGAGGGGTAAGATAGCAATGAGTCTGTAGTTAGAAAGCTTAGCGGAGATACCTCCTGTGTGCAGGGGAAAAATATTTGATATTTTCCAGCTTGTGAGGCTGTGCTGTTCAAAGGTGGAACAGCTAATCAAGATATTTTCAGGGAAGGCAATAGCTGGGTCAGCTATTTTTAAGAATTTTGAAGTGAGGTTATCAGCTGCAATGGTTGTACGTCTCAGTTTGGAGAGTAGTTTGTTTATAGTGAAAGTGCGGGCAGGTTTGAAGGAAAAGGAATCATTGGTATTGCTGAATAAAATAGGTATAGTTGAGGAATATCGTTAAGCGAGATAGTGAGAGAGAGTAAGGAGTTAGTAAAGAAAGTACTGACTTGTGTAGCAATGTTGTCAGTGCTTGATGTGGAATAGGGGGTAAGGTAAGGCAGGATGTGTTGCCAGGTTGAAGGAGTTTTTTTTATTGAGGACCAGACTTTTTTGGGATTGTTGTAATTCTATTGTTGTGTGGTAGTATACTAACCTTTTTTTTGTCTAGCTTGATTTGGAATTTGACTTTGCTGTGAAGTTATTTGCAAAGATCGAGATTAGCTTGGTTGCTGTTGGAAAGCCAGAGTGACCAGGCTTTGTGTGGTTGTTTTAGTAAATTTTTAGTATCTTTTAGCCACTGAGCATAGTGAGATTTTACTCTAGCAGTTCTGAGTTAGAGTTTCAAAGAAGCTGTTGTTAAAATAGTCTACAGCAGAGTGAAGGGGAGAGTTTTGAGAGGGGACCAGCCACAGAGATGAAGAAGTGATCTTTTTGTTGTAAATTAGGTGAAAGCAGGATTGTCTGGAAGGATTAATATGGTGTTTGAGTAGGAAAGTGGGGAGATGGTTACTAATGCCATTAGGGAGGCAACTTGATAGGAAAGTTAGGGAGGGTTTGTTGGTGAGTATCCAATGTAGTATTGATTCCCTTTTGGTGGCTTTGTCTATTCTAGTGGGGGACTGTATAAACTGTGAGAAATCATGTAAGCTGATGAAATTTGTAGGGGTATCTGAGTTATACGGAAGCCAATCAGTGTTGGGGTTATCCATAATGATAGTTTCTTGTGAGAAAGATAAGGATATCCAGAGAAGGATGTCTTCAGTTGTGTTGTGGTTATTGTCTGGGGGAATGTAAATAGCAATGATTGTTATATGCTTGTTTGAGTTCATTTCAAGTTTGGTGCATAATATTTCAGAATTGATAGGTGGAGGATTGAGTGGATTAATAAGTTCCAGCTTTAAATGTTATTTGAACATTATTGCTACTCCTCCACCTGACTTATTTTTTCTGTGACATCTGTGAATATTATAGCTTGGGAGAGAATTTTATTGCTGTTAATTTCAGGTTTTAGCCAGGTTTCGGTTAGTACAATGATATCAGGGCTATTGTATAGATATGGTGATGTGGAAATCATGGCCTTTGTTGACTATATTTCTTAGGTTCATGCTGAGTAGCAGAAGGTTATAGCCTTAGGGGGATAGGGATACCATTAGAGGGGGTTGTGGAGGGAGTGGTGGATGATGGAAAAGAGTAGATGGAGCCTGGGTTTGGGTGGATATCTCCGCTGAGGTTTAGGAGAGCAAAGATGAAAGTTTGAAATATAGTGAGTTTAGACAGAAGTTTGTTATATCTGAGAGATATGTGGGATTTGGAGTTTAGTTGAAGCCATTTATATGGGAAGTAAACTATGTAAGTAGTGTTCTAGAGATCAGAAGTGATTTTGATGTAAGAGTATAGTGTTTGCTGGATGAGAGGAATAGTAATGGCATGGGAGGTATGGTAGTTACTTAGATGAAAATGGTGGGATGTTAGAGAGTTAGTGAGTATGAGGGTAAGGCTATGTGTGTGAAGTGATATAAGTTGTAGGTGTAAGATGTGGCTACTGGTAGTCATTACAGTGGAAGATAGGAGGGGATGTAGGTTATGGAGAGTTAAAAGGGAGGGAAGTAATAGTATGAAAGAGGATGGTGAAGAAAGAGGCTGAAGGAGAGATTACAGGTAAGAAGAGAGAGAGGGTGAAGGCCCTGATAGTGGGTGGGTGAGTGTGATGGGAATATGCGGTAAGGGAAGCAAGATGAGTTGGGAGAGAAAGTGTTAGTAAGAAGTGGATAGGGTACGAAAGGTGCAGGGACTCTATGGGTTTAAATAGAGGAAGGAAGAGGGTAAAGTAAGATTTGTGTTAAGGAGAGCAAGTGGATGTGTTTAGCTCATACTTCTAAACTGTCCAGATTTTTGCCTCATATTTTTGGTCTGTTCTTCAGTATACACCAATATCCCACATCAAGCTGGTCTTCAAGCCTTGTCATATTGGTTGGAATATGCAGGTTTATACAGTTCCACATTCAATACATTTTTGGTTGACATGGCTAGATATGTCCTTACTTGTAATGTTTTTTATTACAAAGACAATTGTTATTGGCAGATTAAAGAATGGCTATGGGGGCCTCTTTTGCCCCCATATACGCTGACCTTTTTATGGCCTATGTCGAAACCAAGTTAATTTATGATCCTATAAGGAACATCTTTCTTTCGGAAATGGATATTTGGAGACGATATCTTGATGATATCTGGCTAGTGTGGAGGAACTGAGTCTAGTTTACTCACTTTTGTGCAATATTTGAATAACAATGAGTGGGGTTTAGGGTTTACTGAACAACATGATTCTCATAGTATAATCTTTTTGGATGTTGTTATACGTAAACTCTCTGATGGTACACTTGAGAGTGAGACACACAGGAAGTTTCCGTACAATTCATTATTGCATGCTACAAGTTATCATGCTCCACACATAGCCAGGAACATCCCAAAATCCCAATTTATCAGAACCAAACGGATATGTTCGCAATACTCAACATATTGTAAATATTCAGAGGACCTTACATACAGATTCAAACAAAGAGGCTACAAGGAAGGTATTGTAGCAAATGCTAGAAGCCAGGTTCAGGGTATGGAACGTAGTCAGTTGCTTATATACAAGGAGAAGCCCATTACATCACCAAAACCACTTAGACTTACGACCACTTATGGACGAAACACCAATAGTTTTGTTAAGATTGTGCAGTGACATTGGAATATACTGCAGAGTGATCCAGAAGTTGCTAGGATTATCCCTGACAAATGTATGTGTTCATACAGAAATGGTAAAAACTTGAAATCTTATTTCAACCATTATAAAACTGGAGACAGGGTCAGGGACAAAATACAAATTACTATTTCTGGACACGGTCTGTATGGTTGTTTCCCTTGTGGTCACTGTGTAAATTGTAAATACATATGTACTACCAAGGAATTTTCCAGTCGTAATTGCTCAAAGGTCTTTTATATAAACATTTTTTGTAACTGCAGTAGTGATTGGGCTATTTACTTGGCCACATGCAAATGTGGTGCATTTTACATTGGACAAACCTCAAGGTGCATTAGGTTGATTTCAGAACACTATAGTAATATCAAACAGAAAAAGATTACCAATGCATTGTATAAACACCAGTTGTCACACCCATCAGCAATATTTTTGTTTACAATTATTGATGTGATTCTGGGGGACCGTAGGAATAAAATTGGTTGGCATGATATTCTAAACAATAAAGAAAAAAAGTGGATTATTAAGCTAGGAGGGCTTTTCCCTCCAGGGCTTAATGAATATTTATAAATTTTCCACCAATGAGATTCTATGCTTTTGTATTTAAAAGCCAGTAAACACTATTATTTTTTGAATACACTGATGAAGGCTATGTGATTTACCAGCCGAAACCGGTTTGTGTTTGTATTTGCTGTAATGCTGTGATGCTTTAATTACAATATATTTATTTTTATCACCATTTGCTGGCTCCATTTGGTTTTCTGTTGACTCACTACTTTTGGGGGCCGTGCATCACCCACGCGCAGGAAGGGGTGGTTTTGTTGGTGTTGCTTTGTTCACTTCCTGCTGGGGTTGGTGATCCTGTTGCTGCAACATGGATTCGTTGCAGCAGATAATGTTTCAAATTGTTTAAGCATCATCGTGGATAGTTGGTGGCTAATTTTCTACAAAAGCTGACCTATTTGGCTATTGGAACGTTTTCCTACTACCTTTTTGTTGTAAATTGGCAACTGGTGGACTTTGTCTTTCTTATGATATTAGACCGTGACTTTGCATCTATGCTGGTGAACACACCATTTTGTTTGGGTTCCTTGGCTGGACTATCTCAAGAGGGTTCGTATATGTATGCGGTGTGAACATTTTGCGATTTTTCTTTTTATCGCATTGTTTGTTATGGTCACATCTACTGGCAGGGAATAATTTTTGTTCATGGTACGTTTACAGACCATTTGTGTGAACTTTGTGTAAAGGCCGGGGAAGAAGTGCCGTTTGGCTCAACTGCTTTATGGGTTTACAATCCGTTTCTCTCTCTCCTTTTTTTGTCTAACTGGATTGAAGGTACAACATACGCTGTTTATAGTAAGACTTTATAAAGTGACATTTTCAACGAGGGCAGTATATATGCACAGTTCCAGTTTGGACTTATTAACCTACTCGACTCTGGACCTAGTGTTGGAGGAAGATTTACGGAGTCTATTTTGTGGAACATTTAAGCTCTTTAGGGATATGGACATATCTGTATGTATATACATATTTAATAGTGCGATATGATTATTGAAATTACTTAAGGCATGGCTAGTGTCGTTTTTTGGTAGTCGCACTTTTTACATATGTAATTGCATGATTATGCTAAGTATGTACTTATATGTCTTGTTCTTGTAGGGGCTAACAGTGAATGTTAACATCTTGTATTATCCAAATGTGGTTTTTACCAACTTTATGGTTGTCCATTAACCTGCAGCTGTATTTTGTGTTTTCACTAATTTTGCGTCCCTGATTCAAGACACATATATTTATGATTTATACTGCATAACGTCATAAGCGATATCTGTTTAACATGTGGGATTGATACACCTGATTACACTAATTTTGGACACTATAGTTTGTGAATTCTGGACCAAGCGGATAGGGAAGTTACGGAGATTTTTCTGAATGCTTCTTATTGAGCATTTATATGCTTTATTGTATATGGATTAATTTTCCATATACTAAACAGTGGTGATATTCAGGTGACTGTCTTTGCAATTGGTTATACGGTTTATTGTAGGTTAAAATTTTATATGTGAATCCCAATGTGATATGTTAAGTAAGCATTATTGAATTTTGTTTTCTGAGGGGATTGTTGGCATACTTTACAAACATCTAATGCCATTTTTAGGGGCGTCTTTTCCATTTTAGAATTTTGGGCCTGTCTATCACTTCATAGGACGCTATTGGTCCCCCAATAATTATTTTCTACAATTGAGCTTTATGTTTATACCCATTTGGTGTGGATACGAGATACAATTATAACATTGGATTTGGGGACAAGTGTTTTTTACATACATAGTTCAATTGGCATTTTTTTCACTCTAATAAATTATATCAGCATATGGGGCTGCTGTGATTCAAGCAGGTGGGTTTTTCCTGGATTATAATAAGATATATAGGGACCTTTTTAAGGTCATACCAATAACATCCTAACAATATTACAATATTTACCTACTTTTTATGAACATATCATTATTCCTGATTATTCATGGGAAATCATAGGGTATGTTCACATAGTAGTAAACATAAATATATTGTTTCATGAAAATATCATTGTTTCCTATCATTTATGGGAAATTAAGGTGTTTATGAAGGGTATGTTCATACAGTAGTTAATATAAATATATTGTTTGTAATGGTGATATTATATTGCATCATTTTTGGTAATATAAATCACAGTATATTTATATGTTTAGAGGTTGGTTTTTGAGAACGTATATGAACATTAGATGTATAATAGAAAACAACTTCTTTAAGGTCAGGATATATTGGCCTTCCTTACAGGTTACATATTCCCCTATATGCTTTGGAGAAATGAGAGTTTACATTTTATGCCTTTAAACTTTTGTATACATATACATATATATTGTGGTGGTTTTTCACCAAAAACATTTTTGACAGCTATAATGACCCACCATAGTAACAAGTTATAATTTATGGTTGTGGAAAATAAGGTTATTCTAGTTCTTATGGGACCTCATTCTGTACTAAACCAGTATTATATGTTCTTTTCTTTAGTTGAGCATCAAGTTATTCAAGACTTCTTCTGCTTAAAAAAATTTTTTTGGGCTTGAGTCAGAGTTCTGGACAGCCTCTTTCTTGGCTTTTAATTAATGGCTTTTCATCATCTGCATTAATACATAGCAAAAATTTAGTAATTTATATTTTGGACGCAGCTGTTTCTTTTTTCTTTGGAAATTAAATTTTACAGCTGTTATTGTCCTATTAACAGTTCGACTTTGCTGTCGTGGCATAACTGATTGACCATTATTGGCAGCTATACAACTTTCCTTGTTATTTTTCAAGCAACATGGATTTATCCAATCTCATTTCTGGATTGGTGGCAGACAGGGAGGATTTAGGGGTCTTTGGTTTGAACCCAAATCCAAACGGGAATGTAGATCAGATGGGGAATAGCAACCCAGATATAACAAGTCAGAAGTTAATTGATGACCTGAATAGGCAATTAAGGGCACTAAGAGCAAATGTGTGGCACAGTAAGCTTTTCAAGGCTTATCAGGCAGCAAATATAACCCCAAGGGGATTAAGAATAAGGATTATTCCGCATGTTAGTAATGCAGATGATGAATTAACCACACAGTGGGCAAAGATACAACATGAAGCCACAATGTCTTTTGTGGTTCAACTTTATAAGTTTCACAATCGAGCCATAGATAAGGGGCTGTCTGAGATCATGACTCTGGCAGATAGGTTAAAAAATTATGAACAGGAGCCTTCTTTTGAAGGCAAATTGAATAAAGTGGCACAGGACTTGAAAAAATTTGATGCTGAACTACGGTCACGTAAGATGAAGAAGTTCAATAGGGACCAAGAGGATTACTCTCGGGGCAACCCGTTTTCTTTTCAATCTAAGCATGTAAGATTTAATAATCTCCCAAATTCAGACAAGAAAAGGAAAAGACCCAGATCCATTTTGAGAAAAAGCAACTTTAATGCTAATTCATCATGTGATGATACCTCATCAGGGACTGATAATGAATCCCTGACAGCAACAGGATCACCATCACCCAAAGAAGCCCGGGGGTAGCCCCTTTAGGAGCACATATAGACGGGTGAAACACAAGAAAAATACACAATGTACAGGGACTACTGGAGTTGGCGTTAGGGACTTAAATGAAAGTACTGTTAACAACATTTTGAACTTGTCTGACCATGTTTTGTCTGATTTACATGTCAAAATATTGAATAAAGGCCTCAATTTTATACCTGGTGCTATCATTTCAGAGGATGTATTTGCACAAGATTTGTCTAGTTTCTGTAGATTAATTAACCTGAAAATGTTTTTTGGTGATTCTGGACTTGATTTTGAGAAAGGGAAATTTACATATCATTCATCTAATTTTTCCCCACCTATGAATACTGTGGTTCACCAATTTCAAAACAGTGTGCTTAGGGATATTCATTTTCAAGGTTCAAATTTGGTATGGAAACATAATAACATTACTTCCAGGGAGAGACAAGCTATTCTGGAACTCCAGAAAAATAAACAAATTGTGATTACAACGGCAGACAAAGGTGGGGCTGTTGTAGTACAGAACTGGGATGATTATGACAGTGAGGCCCGGAGGCAGTTATCAGACACTAGATATTACAATCACATGGTTAATGACCCCGTACATAGATTTACCAAATGCATTGAACTTTTCCTTAGGAATGCTTTTGATAGGGGTGTAATTTCTAAAGACACTCTGTATCATTTAACAGTTAAGGATAGTAATCCACAATATATTTATTTTCTTCCAAAAGTACATAAAAATTCCTCACACCCACCGGGAAGACCTATAGTGTCTGGAAGAAAATATTTAACTGAACCTCTGTCTCTGTTCTTGACTAAACACCTCAAACCTTTGTTACGATTTCTTTGGTCCAGGTTAAATGATACCACGAGTTTCTTGCAAATCATATCTGATGCTCAATTGGAAGAAGATTGTTTTTTATGTACGCTTGACATATGTGCCTTATACACCAATATCCCACATCAAGCTGGTCTTCAAGCCTTGTCATATTGGTTGGAATATGCAGGTTTATACAGTTCCACATTCAATACATTTTTGGTTGACATGGCTAGATATGTCCTTACTTGTAATGTTTTTTATTACAAAGACAATTGTTATTGGCAGATTAATGCGGCTATGGGTGCCTCTTTTGCCCCCATATACGCTGACCTTTTCATGGCCTATGTCGAAACCAAGTTAATTTATGATCCTATAAGGAACATCTTTCTTTCGGAAATGGATATTTGGAGACGATATCTTGATGATATCTGGCTAGTGTGGAGGGGAACTGAGTCTAGTTTACTCACTTTTGTGCAATATTTGAATAACAATGAGTGGGGTTTAGGGTTTACTGAACAACATGATTCTCATAGTATAATCTTTTTGGATGTTGTTATACGTAAACTCTCTGATGGTACACTTGAGAGTGAGACACAGGAAGTTTCCATGGTACAATTCGTTATTGCATGCTACAAGTTATCATGCTCCACACATAGCCAGGAACATCCCAAAATCCCAATTTATCAGAACCAAACGGATATGTTCGCAATACTCAACATATTGTAAAAATTCAGAGGACCTTACATACAGATTCAAACAAAGAGGCTACAAGGAAGGTATTGTAGCAAATGCTAGAAGCCAGGTTCAGGGTATGGAACGTAGTCAGTTGCTTATATACAAGGAGAAGCCCATTACATCACCAAAACCACTTAGACTTACGACCACTTATGGACGAAACACCAATAGTTTTGTTAAGATTGTGCAGCGACATTGGAATATACTGCAGAGTGATCCAGAAGTTGCTAGGATTATCCCTGACAAATGTATGTGTTCATACAGAAATGGTAAAAACTTGAAATCTTATTTCAACCATTATAAAACTGGAGACAGGGTCAGGGACAAAATACAAATTACTATTTCTGGACACGGTCTGTATGGTTGTTTCCCTTGTGGTCACTGTGTAAATTGTAAATACATATGTACTACCAAGGAATTTTCCAGTCGTAATTGCTCAAAGGTCTTTGATATAAACATTTTTTGTAACTGCAGTAGTGATTGGGCTATTTACTTGGCCACATGCAAATGTGGTGCATTTTACATTGGACAAACCTCAAGGTGCATTAGGTTACGGATTTCAGAACACTATAGTAATATCAAACAGAAAAAGATTACCAATGCATTGTATAAACACCAGTTGTCACACCCATCAGCAATATTTTTGTTTACAATTATTGATGTGATTCAGGGGGACCGTAGGAATAAAATTGGTTGGCATGATATTCTAAACAATAAAGAAAAAAAGTGGATTATTAAGCTAGGAGGGCTTTTCCCTCCAGGGCTTAATGAATATTTATAAATTTTCCACCAATGAGATTCTATGCTTTTGTATTTAAAAGCCAGTAAACACTATTATTTTTTGAATACATTGATGAAGGCTGTGTGATTTACCAGCCGAAACCGGTTTGTGTTTGTATTTGCTGTAATGCTGTGATGCTTTAATTACAATATATTTATTTTTATCACCATTTGCTGGCTCCATTTGGTTTTCTGTTGACTCACTGTTCTTCAGTATGCCGCGATGGTGCAGTAGTAGCGTTGTTACCTCACAGCAAAAGGTTCTCCCGTTTGATTCCCGGCTGGAGTGCGGGGAGTGCGTTCTTTGTGGAGTCTGCATGTCCTTCCCGTGGTTGGGTGGCATTCGAAAGACATGCGTAAATGGGCATGCCTTCGTTGAAGGTTAGACGTCGAGCTGGCACCTCGGCGTTCGTGAAAATCTATGCCAGTCATTAGCGGACCGGAGTTCCGCTGTGGCAACCCCTAACTGGGAAAAGCCGAAAGACAAAAAACAACAACAATAACAACATTTTTGATCTGTTCTTCATAAAATTTGTAATTTTGTGGATATTTTGTGGCAAATCGGTGAAGATTGACTTCACTAAATAATGACAGGCATTTGAGTTTCCGACTTCATATCCTTCAGGAAATGCAGGGTTACATAATACTTTTTATTCTATAAACTTTCTGAGTTTATAAGAGCAGTATTGAAAATCTGTCCCTGTTTTGGGGCTTTGTGCCCCCTGTATTTTTTGGCTTTGTCCAGATTTTTTTTGTGCTAAAAGGTTGAGAGCTATGGTTGAGCTGGGAGAAGAGATGGTGGGAGGTAGTAGCATGGTGTACTAGGTGGAAGATTGATGAGAGGTATAGATAAAAGTGTAAGGTTATTGGTGATAGGGTGTAAGCAAGAGGAAGTAAGTGTAGATAAAGAAGGATAGGGTAGTAGTAGTTGAGAGTGAAGGGAGTGTGTGGTATGTTCTGGAATGTGATTGGGTTAGCCCGTGGCTAGGCTGAGATAAATTTAGAGATATTGGGGTTAGGTGGGATTTATGGGCAGGGTAGGGGAGCAAAGAGAGCCTGAGCAGAACAAGGGCGAATGGAGCAGGAAGGACCAGATCATGGGAAATTTTAAAGAAATAATTACTGAAGCCATAAATAGAAGCTACAGCTGCATTTTTCACTTAAGCACAGTGAGAAACGTGGAGGGTAGGACAGCAGCAAATAGAAGTAAATTAAGGTAGGCAGCAAGGGTTGAAATCTTGTAGGACGAATGGTTCAGTGATGTGCTAGTTAAAGCTAACTTTGAATTCTCTTATCTATAAATTTTAAGTTCTTTTATTAAACAAGAAACATCTTTATTGAATTACCACTTATGACAAAGACAATCATACATGTATATACATGAAAACAAACTGTATTGACATATTAGTTGTTGCAAACATTATACATCACATATAAGTTTCTATATTTGTTGCAAACATTATACATCACATATAATTTTCTATGCAATCATTGTCAGTTGAACATTACATAGTTCATTCAATTCCTGCTTCTCCTTAAACCTCATTCCTCCTGCAAAACATTATTCTGCATGTACTGTTCCCACAATTCCTACTTTTTCATGTAATTTGCTCCTACCCATTTCTAAAGGTCCTACTTCCAGTTCTCTTATCTCTTTTACTATATTCAGTACTTCTAGTACAGTTGGTTAAGACTGTGATTTCCATAAGTAAATGCTTTTTTGGCAGCTAGTAGAATTAATCTCAGCAAGGTCTTACTATGTCTAGGCAATTTCAGTTCTATATCACAGCTCACAAAAAATCATTTTCTTAGTTACGTTAATTTGCACACCCAGTATTTCTGGCTGTAGCTAGTAAACTACATCACTCATGTGGTGGGTTCTGAACAAGACATCGCTGACTAAATGCACTAGATGACTAAGGGATTTTCAGATGGAACAAAGACAAACTTTTCTCCCAGTCCTTAAACATCGTAAACATGATGAACTTTAAATACAAATAATTTTAATATCCCTGTGGGTACTGATATAACTACTAGCTCTGGTATTGCTATGTACAGTCAGACATAGATCTGCCTAATGGACTTTGTTGAGGATGCTGCTGTGATCTTTATGAACTCACCCTTCAAAAGTCCTTCTTTTTGTGGTATACACATTAAACAGTACCTAGAAAGTATGGAGAAGAAGGGCAAGACCCTCACAGTTGTTAGCATCAGATTTCAACCACCTAAGTGCAACTTTAAGATGCAGATGAGCAAGTGACAAATGTAGCATGAGCCTGGTACACAGCCCAAGCCTCAAGCCTTGCACCATCTGGGGCAAGAATGTAGATCACTAAACAGGCTGTGGCATGCTTCTCATCTTGGGTTTGGTGCTAACATTTTGCTTTTGGTGAGAGAAGAAGCAAAGGAGCATTGTATCCCAACAGAAGCTGTGGTGAGACCAGCATTAGTAGTATCCAGGCAGTAGCCATTCATTAGACACCCCTCTTGTCATCATTCTTGACAAGCTAATTCTTTGTTTTCAGTAAGTACTGCTTGATTTATTTCTAACTTCAGAATATCTGCCTAAATACTTCATTCTTAAATTTTCAGGTAACAAATACAATGGATAATGCGAGGAGGCACCCACACAGCACCAAAAAATCCAATCTTGAAAATAGATTAAAATAGTCTCAAATATGACAGTCTTAAATACTATCCATCAGTCTTTTATTTCATGTACCAGGGTAAGCGCTTTCACAAACAGCTTCATCAGACCATTGACTGATTGATAGTATTTAAGACTGTCATTTCAATTTGTTTGAGAATGAACTGGTTGTCAGTAAACATGAGGCAATTTCTACATTGACTCTGGATGCCCATGTCCACCAAGCTGGTAATGGAGGCAGTAGGAAAGTTCATATCCATGGCAACAGACTCTTTTTTACTGATTTGACAGTTGGAGTGAGGAATAGGTTCATAGGTTCATACTAGGCTATCTGCCCTAGGGCATTTATAAGCCTAGCCAGAGTGTGTTTGTCTTTCATCACCCATTTTAAATTAATTTTGCTATGCCCTTTTTCGAGGTTAGTATATTGTGTCTCTGTCTAACAGTGACACAGAAGTGATACCCGGGGTAAACCTATGATCTCCCATCCACTCATCAAGATTCCTCTTGAAGAGAGTCCGTGAGGGACTGTGCCTAACCTTGACTGGGATTTTATTCCAGAGTGAAGGGAGCCTCTGGGTTATGAATCTGTCCCTCCAGCATGCCCTATTTATTTCAGTGCTGAGGTTCAAGTCTCTCGAGTGCGTAGCTCGATGGGATTTGGATTTTCTGAGGTGCAGCATCTCCATTAATTCCTGGTTGGACATGGCTTTATACGTCAGGCACAGATCACCTCTGAGCAGGCGGTATGCCACTGAGTAGAGCTGGAGTTTCTTTAACCGGGCAGCATATGGCATCTGTTTGAGCCCTTTGATCCTCTTGGTGAGGTACTTTTGGGGTCTTTCCAGTTGCTGCAGGTGTCTGGTAAGGTACATCCCAAAAGGGGCATTGTACTCAATTATGGGCCTGATGAGGGATGAGTAAAGAGGCACGATGACCTCCCCTGATCTAGATGTGAATCCCTTCATGATTAGGTGGGCTATATAAAATGTTTTTCTAACCACTTTGGCCACGTGGTTGTCAAATGAGAGATTGCTATCAACTTGGGCCCCCAGGTCCCTAATTACTTCTCCTGTACTTAATGGATTATCACCTATCAAATACTTGTCAGGAGTATCCGGTTTGCAACTACGGAGACAGTGCTTGTCACTGCAAACTAGTTGTCCTGCGTGCACAAATTGATATGATGTGTGAGAAATGTATTTACACAATAACACTGGAGGCAAAGCTCTCACATAAAAGTACTTCTAATGTCAATAAGGTTGTCAGCAGTACACACACTGCACCCAGCACGCACAATGCAAAGCAGACATATCAACCCACATATGCTGAGGCACTTAATTGTAACCTTCCTAAACCACAAAGACCTCCTAGACAAAGTACACATAACAAATACCCTCAGCAGCCCCAAATGCACTCTTTCAAAACAACATCAACACATAGAGCTACATCTCATGGACCCTCTACCTCTAAGCCCATAAGACAAGCCGCCACACAATCCAACATTCTAGTCATTGGAGACTCTATCATGAGGCACACTGATGTCTCTCTCAACAGGCTGAGTAAGGAGAATGTTACGGTCATTTGCTGATCAGGGGCTAGGATCTGCCACATTATGTTGCCACGGGTCATTGGACCACAATTATCAATATGACTCAGTCATAGTCCATGTGGGAGTAAATGACCTGAGACATACCTCCCTAGACTATATGAAGAGAGACATCAGGGAGCTCTCAGAATATGTGTCTCGGGCTGGTATGAGCCTAGCATTGAGCAGCATTTTACCTTCTCCAAGGATGATGCCACAATATGAACAAAAGATGATTGACTTTAATAACTAGCTTAGTTTCTGGTGTTATTCTGCGGGGCTGCAATATTTGTCAGCATGGAAGGAGATGGTCAACAGACCATGCTGCTTTCCCAGGGATGGTCTGCAACTCTCCCCTCTAAACTTTTGAATATTAGCTAAAACATTGTCTTCCCCATAGTGCCTTTTTTAGGCAATGCCAAACTGAAAGTACTTCCGACATAGCAAATCAAAACCAAGAAAATCTAAATGTATTACTGCTCAATGCTAGGAGTCTAAACAAAAATCTCCACTTCCTAGAAGCTCTCTTTGCCCTAGAGAATGCTGATGTCTGTGTGGTCACTGAGACGTGGTTTAAAGCCATGGAGAGCAAACCAGCAGTGCTAGGTTATAATGCCTTCCACATATTTAGGCCAGCTACTACACAGGCAGGGACTAAAGGTGGCGTTGTCTCTATTTACATCAAAGATAAATATACTTCAAGGTTGGTCAAACAGGACAATGCACTTAAGCTGCTCCATGTTCAAATCACCATAGGCAAAATCCAGTCCCACTTTCTTGCATGCTATAGGTCCCACTCTATACCCCAGGAAACTTATATTGTATATTTAAACTTATTAGAAACACTAATCATACGACCCAATACCATATTCATGGGTGGCTTTAATTACCCCATGATTAACTGAGAATCCTATACGACACCAAATGTGCATGCACATAGATGCCTGGATTTTGTAAACACAAACTCCCTGGACCAGATAGTCAGTACGCCAACCAGGGGTGCAGCCATACTGGATCTGGTCCTCACTAATATGGGAAAGTGCTGCACACCCCCTACTGTAATGCCTTCCCTGGTAAGGTCAGACCATAGAGTGGTCTCCTTTAAAGGAAAATTAAAACCTGGACCCCCAGCTAAACTTGGAATATTCAGTAACTATTCTAAGGCTACCCCCTGCTATTAAGTGAGAATCTGGCAAAATTTCAAGCCCCCATGAACCCCAAGAACACTGCTGCCTATGCAGAACTGTTCACAGAAACCCTGTACAAGCATGTTAATAGCTGCATAGAGGCAGCTATACCCACCAGAAAGAAGTACAGAATGTAACTCAAAAAACAAGCCACCCTGGTGGAATCACAAAATCAATAGGCTGTATAACAGGAGGAACAAAATCATAGCAAAAATTAAGAGGTGCAGCACCCAGCAGAATAAAAGCAGTCTCATCAAACTAAACAAACAACTCAGAGGACAAATAGTCTACCAAAGCCAAATTTGAGGTAAGTTTGGCCTCCCAGGCCAAGGACAACCACAAAGCATTCTTTAGCTATGTCCGCAACCTCAAAGGCAATACACAATTGTGTGCAGAACTCATTATAAATGGAGCCACCTATACTGAGCCAGAAGACATAGCAAACCTCCTGGCTGATAAAGTTAGCTCCAACTTTATCCCTCTCTCCCCCTCAACCTTCCCTCAGGAAATGTCATTAAATATAACTCCCTCTACTATCACTAGGGAACAGGTCCTTAATGCTCTCTCTTAGGCCAAGAACACTGCATCAATGGGCCCAGACAATATCCCAGTATGCCTTCTAAATAGCATGAAACCGGACCTGTCAAGGCCTCTGGAATTACTATTTAACTGTAGCCTCCAAACAGGTTCCATGCCTCATGAATGGAGAAAGGAAACAGTCATCCCTCTGCACAAAGCTGGACCATCTACAGACCCTAGAAACTACAGACCCATAAGTCTAGCTAGTCTTATATGTAAAGCCATGGAAAGAATTATCATGGAGATGATCAACAAAGATATAGTAAACCTCCAGGCGCTGGACCCAACCCAGTTTGGTTTTGTCAAGGGCAGATCATGCCTACTCAACCTGGTGGACTTCTTTGAGAAGGTCACCAAAACAATGGATGAGGGAAAAATCATTCACACTGCCTATCCTGACGTGGCCAAAGCATTTGACACAGTGCCCCACTTGGGCATTGTTGACAAACTCAGGAGGTTAGGTAAAAACCCATATGTCACCTGGTGGGTAGCCAACTGGCTCACAGACAGGACCCAGGAAGTAAGAATTGGGAGTCCACCTCTACAAAGAGGCCAGACACAAGTGGAGTCCCTCAGGGATCAGTCCTTGGACCGCTCCTTTTTGGCATTTACTTCTCAGAAGTCAAGGCCAATGTCAGTGGACTCTGGCTGGTTAAATTTGCAGATGATTACAAATTAGGAGGTGTCATTGAATCTCACGGGAACAACTGTTGTCAGAGCCATGGACTAAAACTAAATGCCAAGAAATGGGTAATTGTATCCTTTGGGAAGTCATCCATCCCCGGTAACTATCATAATCACAACACATCCCTTAGAGTTGCCCCAGTAGTCAGGGACTTAGGGACACACATAGATAGTAATCTAGTCTTTGACCATCTTGTGTCTACAGTGGTGAGGAAATCATTCTATATTGCACAACCTATACACAAAGGTATGGCATCTAAGTCCAAGGAAGTCATTGTTCCACTGTATTCAGGATTCATCAGACCTACCACCCTCACCTAAACACAGTGTTCAAACTCAGACTCTCTAGAGGCTACGTACACACAGAGTGATTCACAGCAATAGTTATCCCACTCCACAAAGGTGGCGTCACAGTGGACCCCAAGAACTATTGCCCTATAAGCCTGACTAGCCTGGTCTGCAAGGCTATGGAGCGCATCATCATGGAACTCATTAACAGAGACATTGGGAACCACCAAACTTCGGACCCCACCCAGTTTGGCTTTGTTAAGGGCAGATCATGCCTCCTAAACCTGGCGGACTTCTTTGAGACAGTTACCAAGGCATTAGATGAGGGTAAGGAGGTCCACACAGCCTACCTAGACCTCGCAAAGGCTTTCAGTACCATTCCCCATTCTGGTATTATAGACAAATTCACCAACCTGAACATTAGTCCCTACATCACGAGATGGGTTGCAAATTGGTTCACGGACAGAACCAACACGGTGAGAGTTGCAGACTCTAGGGCTCAGTCCTAGGACCCCTCCTGTTCAGTATATACTTCTCAGAGGTACAGGCAAGCACACGGGGACTTTGGCTGACCAAGTTCGCAGATGACTGCAAACTAGGGGCCATAACTGATTCTCCGGCTAATACAGACACCCTCCAGAAGGGTCTCACTGAGACGGATACCTGGTGTCAAAAATCATGGCCTCAAGCAGAATGCCAAAAAGTGCATAGTCATCCCCTTTGGAAAAAACAAAGTACCTGCAAACTACCACATAGGTGGTAGTTCCATAAATACCGAAAAAGTAATAAGGGATCTGGGGACCCAAGTAGAGAGCAATCTCTCCTTTAATAATCATATTGCCAAGGTGGTTAGAAAAATCCTTGTACGTGGCCCACCTAATCTCAAAAGGGTTTTCATTCAGAACAAAGGAGGTTATTGTGCCTCTCTACTCATCACTTATTAGATCCATTATAGAGTACAACGTCCCATTTGGGATGTACCTTACAAGGCACCTACAACAGCTGGAAAGACCACAAAAGTACCTCACCAAGAGGATTACTGGCCTCAAACAGATGACCTATGCAGCCCGACTAAAGAAACTCCAGCTCTACTTGGTTGCATATCGCTTACTCAGAGGTGATCTCTGCTTGACATACAAGGCCATGTCCAACCCAGAATTGATGGATATGCTCCACCTAAAAAAAAAAAAAACAAATCCCTGAGAGCCACATGCTCTAGGGATATAAACCTTACCACAACGATAAATAGGATGCGCTGGAGAGATACATTCCTGACCCAGAGACTCTCCATGCTTTGGAACAAGATTCCAATATACATCAGACAGAGCCCATCACTAGCACTCTTCAAGAGAAACCTTGGCAGGTGGATGGGAAACAGAAAATATACCCCGGTGATCACTGCAGTGGCTCTGCTGGTCAGAGGCACAGGGAGCTAATGGCTCTGCTGGTCAGAGACACAGGGAACTAATCTAAGGGGGTGGCAAAAGCCAACACACTCTAGCTAAGCTTATAACTGCCCTTGGGCAGATAGCCTAGTACTTACCTATGAACCTATCATTGAGTACAGTGCCCCCTTTGGTATGTACCTAACCAGGTATATCCAACAACTGGAACATCCACAGAGGTTCATCACTAAAAGAATACAAGGCATAAGTAAAATGTTCTATGCAGACCGCCTCAAGGCCCTATCCCTGTATTCTGTCTCTTACAGGCTTTTGAGGAGAAATCTATGTCTGGCATACAGGGCATTGTCAGACCTCACTCTGATGGACCTCCTGCACATCCACAAAACAAACAGTATCAGAATTACCCATTCTAAAGACTTAAACCTTGCCTGTGATAAAAATAGGTCCTACTGGAGAGATAGGTATGTATTCCAGAGGCTATCATGTCTATGCAACAGGCTCCCCATCCATGTAAAGCAGAGTTCCTACTTAACCCAATTCAAGTTCAATTTGGACAACTGCACGGGAAACCGAAAATTCATCTCTGGTTTGGCAACTGTGTCTCTAATGGACATAGATAACCTGTAAATGGCTCATCTCCAAAACCCCTGCTTACTCATATCAAGGGTATCAGAACTTGTCAGAGATTTGGGATGCATCACTAGGCTTAAAATGGCCCTTGTGGTTGTTAGCCTAGTAAATGCCTATGAACCTAGGAAACTATGAACCAGCAGCTGGTATAAAGCATGATTTCCAGGCTAACTTTCATCAAAGTCATGGGCCCACAGGCAAAGGTCTGTATCAAAACCAAGAAGGCTGAAGGCCAACCATGGGTGGACAATGGCAGTCCTGATGCCTGCCTGGCTGTCCCACCCCGGGGACGCTTATGGACCATTTGTCCCACTACCTGTATGCCTGGAGGCCTCTACCCACAGGCAGAGGCAAAATAACATTAATATTCAGGGTATATCAGATTCCCTTCTTGGTGAACCAGCACTGATCAAGACAGACATTCTGATGTTCCTTTCCCTGTTTTTTCTTTTGTGTTCAAGGATTCACTTTTGGCCTTTTCAACTTAGTTTAGAACTCCAGCAGTCCAGTTTCTTGAACTGCTAATTTTCCAGTCTATCCAGATGCTCCGGATGCTGTTCTCATCCCCTATGGCAATGAGCATAGTGACAAGGCCAAGCACAATGTTGCACATAATTATGTTAATTTTGATACCATATTGTCAGTGTTGATGATCCAAATGCCAGGAATACTTACAAAGTTGATACTGTGACATTTTTCCTGATATCAGTGGTACTTTTGGCAGAGATGTCAGGTTTTTAAGGATGTTGTTGACAATAGTGCTGATCTGCCCAGCTTTATGTACTGTCTTAATACTGTTGATGCAGATTTCATTGCTGACTGTGGCTGCAAGCCAGGAAACCTCAATTCTGTGGTTTTCCCCCAATATCATACATTTCGGCCCAATGCCAACTCCCTTAATTGCTGAACAGCCTCTGAATTCTCAGCATACCAGCTGGTAATATTTCGTCAGAGAGGAGGGACCACAACCCCTCTGGAGCCTCCTGAGAAAGCATGGTACACCAAAATGACTCCCACATCCTTTTCTGACTCCTGTCTGCTGGAGAGACCTAGGAACATGGATTATAAATTTAAGCTTATAGATCACTCATTTAAGTCCATGGTGGAGGATGTAAGTGACAAGAAGTCTTCCACATCCCCAGATGACCCCAAGTTTTAGTAATACTTAGAATTAATGTCTTAGTGTCAACAAGAGCCCACTGATCTTGTATCCTTCCCACAGAAGAGACTGCAGAAGTCCTATACATCCATCCAGCAGTCCTCTTTAGTGGTGCAGCCTTTGGTGAATATGTTAAAGAATGTCACCAAAACTTCTGAGACAATCCTGAAATGATGGCCCCATTCTCAACCAATGCTGAGCACATGCCCTTGCCTACCAGAGATTGATCTTTTTGGACTGAGACTGTAAAACCTGACATGCTGTTTTTTTCATCAGTCCATAAAGGCTGTACTCCCGAGAACCTCTCTGTATATCCCCAAACAAGCAGTCAATAGTTTTGGGAAGTGTGTTTATGTATCCACTACCTTGGTTAAGCAGCCATAAAACTGCATATATATTTCATTATAATCTACATTATAGGTCTTTCCTTTTTCAAAACCATGTCAAGTTTCTGGTATTTAGGCTTATAAGTATCATATCTAACCAAAATCTTCAGTGGCAAATTTATATTACCTGCTATGCTGTACATGGAACATACAGTAGGCCTGTTAGGCATTTATGTCACCAACATACAACCCAATCCAGTCTGCCAGCTAATTAAGCATGAAGGATAAGCAGTCTTGAACTTACTCCTTTAACATCTTAACTAAATTATCATTAAGACTTAGAAAAGATACATTAATAGAAAAGAAAGCAAACCAGATTATATTTTTTTCCATTTATGTACATTATACATCACATATGTTTTCTTTCTTTATAACTATAATCAGTCTAATATTACATAGTTTGCTCAGTTCCTGCCTTCCCTTCAACCACACTCTTCCTGAACATTATTATGCATGTACTGTTCCCACAAATTTCATTTATTTCTTTATAATTTGCTCTTTTCCTTTTCTAAAGTTCCCCTTTCCGGTTCTTCTATCTCTTTTACAATATTCAATACATCAAATACAGTTGGTTTCGTCTTTGATTTCCATTTTCTAGTAATTGTTTTTTGGCAGTCACCAGAATTAAACTTAACAAGGCCTTATAATGTCTAGACAGTTCAGATCCTGTAGGCCAGCTGAAAAGAATAATTTCCTGAATTACAATAATTTGCACACGTAATATTTCTGACAGTATACTCTGTAGGGAATTTTTAAACTCTTCCAACCCATTATACTCTGAAAAGATAGGTTCCCAGTTGCATCTTTCTTTTAGCATTTGCTGGCTAGCTAAGGAATATTTCTTTGAAGCCTGCTTGGTGTATAAAAATACCTATGCAAATACTTCCAAGCAAAAATCTCACAGCTTCTGGACTTTGCGGCATACTTGTGAGCCATACATTTGTCATCTCATTGTGCTCTTGTAAATTGCTTTTCCAGTCTCTCTTCACAATCTTTTCTAACAATTAATTCCTATAGTTATCGTGCAGTAATTTATATGCCCTACTAATCATCTGGTTTTAACAACAGCTTCCATTCTAGATTCCATTAAAACCTCTACCATAGTAGGTCTTTCACTTATGATTCCCCTACCTTTTTCTCTTTGCCTATACTCTATCAATCCCTGGTAGGGAAGCCAGTGTCTATATTGAAGTCCAGATGTCTTCTTGGCCTCATCCCACTCTATTACCTTTCTGTCTCAAGTTATTTGCTCCCAATACCTTGGTTCCTTTGCCAGTTTTCTTTAGTAAATCCCTGTCTTATTTGCCCTTTTTCTGTATTCCTACTTGTAGTCATCCCTACTGGCAAAATCTCCTTTCGCCATTCCTGTGTTGGCTTATTTCTTACAGTAATTTCTTCTAATTTACGAATATAATGTTCTGTATGGTTATTGTTATTCGCCTTAAGGATCTGCATCCAAAATCCTTCTCTCTTATTTCTTGAACTCCTGCCCCGTTTTATCATCATCATCATCCCTTTCCACTTTGAATTATTCTTGACATTCCTCCCTAGGTCCCTAGGTTAACCTTGCATTCAGCTCCACTAATCTTAAGGACCAAGCCTGTAGTTATTAGTGATAATATCCCTTAATGGAAGAACAAAGACAAGAAGAAAAAGCACAAAAATGAGAGGATTCACGATTCCTGTCAAGGTCCTCAGCATAGAAAACCTCGAAGAGAAGCCAACTTCATCATATTAAGTCTGCTAAACTTACTGGTTTTACTGCCTTCTACCTGGATCTTTACTCTATTATATACACTTTTCTTTCCCCTACCCCCTATTTTAACCTATCTAATACAAATCTGCTTATAACATACCCCAATACTTCTTACTATTTATACTACCCGTTTTAACTTTCCTGCTGTTACTCTACCTGACTGATTGTTTCCTCTCAGCAATTTTCTGCTCTTCCCGCTCCGTTCGCCCTTCGGGCTCACTCCGCTCCCCTCCCTGCCCCCAAATTCCACCCGCCCCTGGGACCTCTACATTTATTCCCACATAACCACACCCTCCACAACCTTAACCAATCAGAACTTGTTCCTCTCTCCACCCACTCCATAATTAGTCTCCTCCCTCACCCACTGCCACTCTTAGCACATACCTATTATATACAGTCTCTTACTCAACTCAACATGTCCTACACTTACCTTCCTCTCCTACTACTAACTCTTTTAACTATTCTTTCCACTACCTACCTCATAACCTACTATGAGCAACCTTTAAATCCTACTTTTAGCATTCCACACAAACACACCCTAGCTACCCCCCCAACTACACTTACAACCCATCTCAGTCCCATATACAGCAACTCGTATCTTGAACCTAAATATCATCGTCTCTCACATATCAAATACCTTATTCATAGACTCACAAAACACATGTACTGCTTCAAGCCCTCTCTATTAACTCACCTTATACAAGGTTTGTCATTAATTGATGGAGACATACACCCCAACCCAGGCCCAGACACCTTCGTACTATCCCCTAATTCCCAACAAATGAAAACTATGTCTCCACCACATACTAAATCTCCCAAATCTCTCTCAATAGCTCATCTTAACATCCGTAGCATATGCAATAAAGTCCCTGCTCTTCATGCCCTATTAGAAGTCCAACAATTTGACATTCTCTGTCTTACTGAAACCTGGCTCAAACCCACAATAAAAGATAATGAAATTATTCCCCCTGGCTATAACATCCTAAGACAAGACCGTCTTAATAAAAAAGGGGGTGTAGTAGCTATACTCTTCAAAACTGGATTGGAAGTAGGTAGAACAATTCATATCCCTCCAAATGACACTAATGGTGAAATTATTATTTCCAAACTCTCCCTCAACCCACACAAAACTATAAATATTATCTGCACTCCTCTTCCCCCAGGCAACAATCCCCCCATATTAGAAGACCTACTAAATTGGTTCTCACTTAATCTCCTTCAAGAAACAATACTATTAGGTGACTTTAATATCGATTGGAACTTATGCAAACAAACTAATCCATCTACCCTTATTAACCTGCATGGATTCTATCAAACCATTAACTCCACAACTAGAACAAATAAAAACAATAATAAAGAAACCATACTCTATTGGATCTTGACAAATAGTCCCCAACAAAAATATTCAACAGGAACCCTCCCAGATGACCTTAGTGACCACTCTCTAACATACATTATTAGGCACAAAACACATCTAGCAACACCTCCCCTAATTCGCTTATCTCGCAGCAAAAAACATTTCGACCCCCATCAGTTTCAAAATGAACTTAGCCTAGTTAACTGGTTACCTCTAAAAACTCTCCCAATAGATGACGCTGTTAACCACTTTAATAATACCTTTCTTATTATTCTTGATCAACATGCCCCCATGCTTTCTATACGCATGAAATGTAAGACAGCTCAATGGCTTACAAGCAACACTAAACAACTAATCCTTAGTAGGAATAAAGCCTGGACTAAATGGCGAACCACTAAAGACTCTTTTGATCACCTTAGCTTCAAACAAAAAAGAAACATGACTAAGCTAGCTATCATAAAAGATAAAAAGAACTTTTACACCCAGCTACAGCAATCCTCCCACCACCAACCACAAAAATTTTGGAAATCTATTAACACGCTACTATCCCCCGGCAAAGTTGAAACTCCCAATCCACTAGGCTACTACTTTGACTCTCCCTTACAAACAGCAAATGCATTCAATAACTTCTTTACTTCAACAATACTTAAACTAGCCAACCAACAAAGCCCTGACCCCTCTCTACTAGGTAACCCAAGCTGCACTCCACCATTTCAACTCAAACCCATACCCACCTCCTATATTCTATACTTCAAAAACTTAAACCTTCAACCCCCTCAGCCGACAAATTGCCAGCTGAATATCTCCAGCTAGGTGCTAAAGCTATTGCCTACCCTATCTCTATACTAATTAACAGAACCATAAAAGAAAGTACTATACCTTCACTCTGGAACATCTCCCACATCATCCCTCTCTTCAAAGGGGGCGATTCATTTGAGTATTCTAACTACCGCCCTATAGCACTGCTATCTCCTATTGCAAAAATAATGGAGAAATGCATCCACAAACAGTTACTTAATCACCTCCTATCCAATAATCTCCTCGCTAACTGCCAACGTGGCTTTCGTCCTTGCCATAGCACCACCACAGCCTTATTATCCTTTATTGACTCCATTAATAATAACCACAATAACAATCTTCTTTCATCAGCATTCTTTGTAGACCTGTCAAAAGCCTTTGACATGGTGAATCACCAACTCCTCTTACATCGTTTAAAATCTCTCTCTCTCGATAATTATGCCTTAAGCTGGTTTACTGCCTATCTTTAAAATCAGAAACAAGCTGTTTTATGGAACAACAATCTTTCTGAACTTCTCCCCACCACTTTAGGAGTCCCTCAAGGCTCCATCTTAGGTCCTCTTTTATTTTCCATCTTTATTAACGACCTGCATCTTGCCACCCCTCTAACTACTTGTATTCAATACGCTGACGACACTACCATCATTTGCTCTGCCACAAACCAAGCTGACCTCCACTCACTTACCCAAAAAACTTTTTCCACTATAGAGCAATGGTTCTCCAATCACTGTCTCCTCTTAAACCCTAAGAAAACTAAACTTCTCCTCTTTTTACCCACAAACCTGTCTCCCTCTATTAACTTCACACTTACTTCTAACAATGGCACCCTTATCTCTCCTGAACAAACAACCAAACTTTTGGGTATTACTATTGACAACCTACTTAAATTTGACTTTCATATCAACTCTATCATAAAAGCAACAAATAGAAAATTAGGTTCTCTCTACAGAATCAAATCTTTCTTAACTCCTGAAGCAAGAACTACCATAGCTAGAACCCATCTTATCTCTACACTACTATATGCTTCCCCCATATACACTAATCTTTCTAAATATAACATCAATAAGCTTACAGCAGCCTACAACAACATTGCCAGATTTGCCACTGCCTCTCCATACAAAACGCATCACTGCCTGAACCTCCTTAACCTAGGGTGGCTGGAGTTACCCCACCTAATTCAATACTATCAGCTTACAATTGCCCATAAAGCCCTTCACCACCCTGATAATACACCAATGCTCTCCACCCTTATAAAACCCTACAATAACCTAAAAAACCTACGCTCTTCCAATAAAATATTGATTCAAACTTCTCTATCAAAGAACAGCGCAGGTGACTCTATATTTTCTAACTCAGTTGGTAAAATTTGGAATCAACTTCCTCCAGACCTTATAGCCCAAACTTCCATCACACTATTCAAAACTAAACTGAAACACTTTCTAACCAACCACTGGCTATGCTCTTGCAATAACCCTAGCTGATCTTTTTACCTCCTCCCTTCTCCTGCATCCTTTTCACTTTCTCCCAACTCTATTTCTTCAATTTTTTTTAATTAATTCTGTCACACATTATGCGCACCTGTACTTAAGTAACGTCTCTGTCTCTCTATCATCTTTTTCTTAACATCCTGAAATGATGGTTTAAATGCCTTGTGTATTTGTGGTTTAAATGCCTTGTGTATTTTGTGTATATTTTTGTTACCATGTAGTAGATAGCGGAGCTTTTCTCCTCGGGCCTCCACTGAAAATGGACATGTATCCAGTTGGACTAGCCCGGTTAACAAATGTAAAATAAAAATAAAAAAATAAAAAATATTCTCCAACTGGTGTTTCTAAAACATGTGGGAAAGTATTTTCTGATAAGTTACCTGTAAAACATATTTTAGGTACTTTTGCCTCCTCCCCACCTGCTGACTATCAGTGTTCCTCAAATTCGTTTTGGCCATTCATTCTGTGTTAATGATTTGAGATTACTGACTCAGATAAGAGTTTACTGGTGGGAGCTGTCATCCTGTCAAGAATGTAAGTGGCTGGATCCAGGCCATTTCCAGTTCATCAGTATTCTGTTGTAGTGCTGTGCCTACCAAATGACTTGTCTGACTTCCCTCAGTGTATGCCTTGCATGCCAGCCCAAGACACCATAGGGGTGACCAATATTCCTTGCAGCCTTAACTCATCCAGTTTAGAAAACATGAAATTAAGCTGTCATTCATACAGAAACAGGGAATTTCTAAATAAACCCTAACTCCCTTCCTTCATAGCTGTTGTCACCACGAGGGCCTCTTCTACACATTCCTGAGCCTGTGCTTTCCTGCATATGTTTCCAAGCTGTCAGGACGAGCTTGGAGCATGTAGCCCACATTCCATGTTTTGGGTTGTATCTCACTGTCACTTGTAAGGCTCTGCTTGTGGGTGACACACACAGACTATAAGACTGCCACTCCCTCCTGCTCAAGATAGCTGAGAGGGCATTAGCTGACCAATTCCACTCTCTCCTTCTAGATTATGTAGATCCCAAGCCTTTGCTCAAACTCAGGTTATCTGATTTGTAGTTGGGTCTTTATACATCTGTGCTATGGGGACAGGATAAGTCTCCTGTAAAATGAATTAAAACTGATAATGCATCTTTTCTGTCAGATTCCCAGGTATGCAAAACTTTTGCTTCTAGACCTTTATTAGCAAAGTGTTTTGATGCTCTTTCCTTCCTTTTGTAGAGGTTAAATGTCAAAAAATGATGGAGGCACATTTATGAGGGTCCAGCAAAAATGTGTCTTGCCTCTTCCCTCTGTTTTATTAGGACAGATAAATGCACTTTCTCTTTGCCTTTTGTTTTGGCCAGAACATCTTGGTTCTGTTCACTGTTCATCCATTCAGGTGCTGCTCCCAGTGAGGTGGATCTCGACTCAAACAAGAACAGGTGTCACTGATATTTTTGTCACGTGTTGGCTGTCATCTTGATGTTGGGATCTTTGCTTTGGGTTTGACTCCTTCCATGTTGTCTTTGCCATCACTGGTGAAGGCATAATCAGCAATGGTGTCAGGTGTCCTTTGGGCTTGGTCCTGGGAGTCAACCTATCAAGTTATTTATCATGCATATTTAGTTGGTGCTGATGTCAGTGGGGTTGGCTTTCCAACCTTTAGGTTGAGGCTGTCAGTATCAGGTCTGGGGTTGATGGATATCTTGGTCCTGTTGTCAGAGGTCAGCAGTAAAGTTAGGCTCAGTGCTGATGTGCTTGTTGACACTGGCTTGAGCTAGCTATGGTTTCAGGCAGCAGAGGCCAGTATGGCACTGACTTTGAAATCCATACCATGCGATGACACCAGCCTTAGTAGGAAACATTTATTTGCCTGGTCAGTTGGCTTCCTACCTTTTCAGTCAGTAGGCTATCAGTCTCAGGTATCGGCTATCAGTCTGAGGTATCTGGAAAAGTGCAGACTTCCTCATCATCTTTGGACCCATCTCTAAGACTTGGTAGTAAGCATAAATATAAAAGGAGGCACGTAGATTCTCTTCAAGGGTTTTCTGCCACAGATACTGAGGAGTAAGAGGGTATTGTTTCTCCAACCTCCAGAAATACACCAAGCTTTGGGAAGTTCTTGACACAATGAAGCAGAGAGGGGGTAGCCATCAGACCTAACAATCTTTCCACAGTGGATCCTACAAGATGTCTTCCATACCCTCCAGCCTTCTTCCTGGGTTGCCCTTCCCACTGATAAAATGGAATGACGTTATATCAACATAGGTATCTGTCCTGTGGGGATAGATCAAGATTCTCTGGCCTCCCAAAGACTGGACGTGGTAGATCAAGACTCCCAAACATGATTTTGTTTTTGCTGTGTCTACTCTTAAAAAGGATCCTACCCTGCAAAGTATGGAAGCATATGTATACCTTATCCACATTTTCTTTGATGGCAGTAAACTACCTTTCACACGTTCTAAGGTTGAAATGGGAGCTAGCTGATGAAATGAGCCAGTCACTGAATGAGTTGCCATAGGGACAGTTTAAGATTAAATTGTAGTAACAGTTAATAATGTCATCTATTGCTCACCACACTGTTTGCTCACAGTTCTGTGAATGGTTCTGCCAGGTTAGCAGGCATTGGAATAATTGTTCATCATTGCCAACAATCTCACTGTAGACGAGTCATTAGTCGTACTGCTGATGAGAATAGAACTATTCATCTGTTGCTTCTTTTTGTAGCAGTACCTCATGCTTATCTAGTGAATATGCTCTATTCATCATATCTATTATGTGCAGTTCTTTGGCTGTTCTGTATTTCAGATTCTCATCAAATTTACAAGTTATCTTGGAGATTATGTATCATGCTCAGTAATGTCAGAATTGCCCTGTATAAAAACATTCTGAATGTACTCTGCAATGGTTTGTTGTTGCTCAACTTTTTTACAGTAGACATATTCATGGAATTTCCCCCATCCTTATACTGTTCTTAACAGTTCCTTTTCTAGCTATGCATATCTGTTTTTTTATATGTGTAAATGCTTTTAATCCAAAGCTATCAGGTTTGTTCTCATGTAGAGTGACTGATCCTTTTTATCATTTGACTAGCATCTACTTGCAATACAACTGGCCTTTTTGTCACTGTTGTCTTGTAATTTTTGGTTCTTCTGTAACAAATTGTCAGAACATTTCAACACTTTGTCCGTTTAATAGCTGAATTTCTGTCTACATTTTGCTTTAATAGCTTTCTTAGAAGCATAATTATCTCAATATGTATTAGGTACATATTGCAACTATTCATTCAGATGTAAAGAGCATATCTTTTGCTTCTTTTTCTAGCGGTACCTCATGCTTATCTAGTGAATATGCTCTATTCATCATATCTGTTATGTGCAGTTCTTTGGCTGTTCTATATTTCAGATTCTCATCAAACTTACAAGTTATCTTGGAGATTATGCCATAAACAAACTTTACAACAGAAGGAGGAAACTGATGCGGAATAAGGTGAAGTTTCAAGACTGGAAAAACTCCCTTATCTACCTCAACAAAAGGTTGAGATCCCTCATCAAATCCTCTAAAGCCAGGTATGAAAACAGAATTGCAGCAGATAGTAAAGACAACCACAAGGCTTTCTATAGTTATGTAAAGAATCTCCACGGCAAATCCCAGATTTGCTGTGAGCTACTGCACAATGGTACCTCCTATACCAAGCCAACAGATATTGCCAGTGTACTGGTCAACAGATTCAGTCCCAAATTTACCTCTCCCCAAAGGACCAATCACAATACCAGTAGATTGCCAGGCACCCAGTATTACTGCTGCACAGGTTAAAACAGCACTGTCCAAGGCCAAGAATACAGCTTCTATGGGACCTGACAATATCCCTGGCTGTGTTCTACATGAACTACAGCATAAACTGGCACCTCACCTGTGTACCCTGTTCAATCACAGCCTCACCTCAGGCTTTGTCCCTGTCAAATAGCACACTGCTGCAGTCATCCCTCTCCATAAAGGAGGAGCGACTACAGGCCCTGGGAACTATCGCCCCATTAGTCTGACGAGTCTGATTTGCAACATATCATCATAGACCCAATAAACAAGGATATAGGGAATCTCCAAACTCTGGATCCCACGCAGTTTGGTTTTGTGAAGGGTAGATCATGCTTGTTCAACTTGGTTGACTTCTTTGAGTCAGTCACCAGAGCTGTGGATGAAGGCAAGGTGGTTCATACAGTCTTCCTTGATCTGGCCAAGGCTTTTGATACCATTCCCCACTCAGGAATCATAGAAAAAGTCACCAAGCTTGGCATCAACCCCTCTATCACTAGGTGGGTTGCAAACTGGCTCACAGATAGAACCCACAGTGTGAAAGTAGCTGACTCCAAGTCAGACTGCCAATTAGTCACAAGTGGAGTCCTAGAGGGTTCGGTCCTGGATCCTCTCCTGTTTGGTATCTACTTCTCTGAAGTCCAGGCCAACACGAAGGGACTCTGACTGTCAAAGTTTGCAGACAATTGCAAGTTGGGAGCTATTATTTACTCCCCAAGTGATGTTGACATCCTACAGAATGGCCTCACTGTGACCAATGACTGGTGTCAGAACCATGGCCGTAAGCTGAATGCCAAAAAATGTGTTGTCATCCCCATTCAGAAAAACCCAGTTCCCAGAATTACCACATTGATGGTAGTCCACTGAATACAGAAGGTGATATAAGAGATCTGGGAACACAGGTTGACAGCAACCTCTATTTTGATCACCACATTGCTACTGTGGTCAGAAAGTCCTTCTATGTGGCACATCTCATTACTAAGGGTTTTGCATCCAGGAAGAAAGAGGTAATTGTCTCCCTCTACTCTTCCCTCATTAGGCCAATCATCGAGTACAGTGCCCCATTTGGCATGTACCTCACTAGACACCTGCAACAACTGGAGAGGCTGCAAAAGTACCTCACAAAGAGGATCCTAGGCCTTAAACACTTGTCCTATATGGACGGACTCAAAAAAACTCCAACAATTCTCTGTCTCATATCATCTACTTAGAGGCGATCTCTGCTTGACTTACAAAGCCATGTCTGACCCAGCTCTGTTAGAAATGCTACATCTAAAGAAATCCCAATCCCTCCACACCACATGCTCCAGAGACCTCAACCTCATTACCACCATTAACAGAACATGCTGGAGGGACAGGTTCATAACCCAGAGACTGCCCATGCTATGGAACAGACTTCCCATACATGTCAAGCAGAGCACCTTGCTGACCCTCTTCAAGAGAAATCTTGATGAGTGTATGGGAAACAGAAAATTCACCCTGGGGATAACACCAGTGGCTCTACTTGACAGAGGCACTGGGAACTAAGGTCGGGTGGCACTATGCAGGGTAATCCTATGGCTGGGCTTGTAAAGGCCTCAGAGCCATTAGCCTAGTACACACCTATGAACCTATGCTCACTAATGTCAGAATTGCCCTGTAGAAAAAACATTCTGAATGTACTCTGCAATGGTTTGTTGTTGCTCAACTTCTTTACAGTAGACATATTCATGGAATTTCCCCCATCCTTATACTGTTGTTAACAGTTCCTTTTCTAGCTATGCATATCTGTTTTTTTATACCTGTAAATGCTTTTAATCCAAAGATATCAGGTTTGTTCTCATGTAGAGTGACTGATCCTATATATCATTTGACTGGCATCTACTTGCAATACAACTGGCCTTTTGTCACTGTTGTCTTGTAATTTTTGGTTCTTCTGTAACAAATTGTCTGAACATTTCGACACTTTTTCCTTTTAATAGCTGAATTTCTGTCTACATTTTGCTTTAATAGCTTTCTTAGAAGCACAATTGTCTCAATATGTATTAGGTACAGATTGCAACATATTGCATTTTTCATAAAATCCTGTGTAATTCTTGCATGTATTCTGGCTATGGCATTCACACATGTGTTCTTTTTTTGTATCATGTTTCAGTGCCTCAGACATTAGAATGTACCCATGTATTTCAGAATAGTCACTACTATTTCAGATTTGGTTGTATTTAACTTGAAATTATGTATCTGATATTGTCCATTTTTCATTTCGTCCTCACTTATGGGTTCATATCTGAACCATCGGATCTTACTCGGCCATTACTAAGCTTGTGGCAACCAAAAAGCTCTTGGATACCTCCCCTTACCAATAATGCACCGTCCCGTTACTTCAGATCTCGTTTGCCACTTCGCAAAATATGTGGTCTCCCGTTATCCCTTGAATCTTTTCAGGTGATATTATTACAGTTTTATAATTTTCCAAACTTTTTTAGGATTCTCCTTCTCTGTCTATAGTAGTGTATTTCTGTCCCTTTTTGGTCTAAAACTTTCCTTTACAGTAACCGATTTTTTATTGGGTTACTTCTCTCTTCTATTCCCACCCTTATACTCTAGTGGTATATTTGCTACTCTTGTTAGTAACTCCCTTCCCTTCTTATACCATAAGAATTAAAAAAAAATCTTTCTCTATTTTTCTCTGTCTTTATATTTTTCACCTTGTGTGTGTGTGTGTGTGTGTGTGTGTGTGTGTGTGTGTGTGTGTGTGTGTGTGTGTGTGTGTGTGTGTGTGTGTGTGTGTGTGTGTGTGTGTGTGTGTGTGTGTGTGTGTGTGTGTGTGTGTGTGTGTGTGTGTGTGTGTGTCTGTATGTACGTGTATGTGGGGAACACTGAATTAGTACCTATGTGCCTCCAGCCTTCTGCACTTCATCATGGCCTGGAAACAAGACAAGCCCATGGGCTTCAAAAAGTGTACCAAGTGCAGTCACAAAATGCCTGGCAGTGACTCGCACTCTCTTTGTGTTTATTGATTGGGTCCACATCATCTTCAGGAAGACTGTGCGATATGCTATTACTTCAACCACCAGACCTTGGTTGAATGGAAGAATAAACTTACCCTTAGGAGATTACTGCCTCCTGCCTTTTGTGAGGCCATTTCTGAAGTTCTCCCTAAATCTACAGTAAAACATAGGTCGACTCAGTTGAGCCCAGCTTCTTCTGTCTCTAAGTCTGGAGATGGAGGGAAGAAGAGACTTTCCTCAGCTCCATCTGATCCCACTGAGCCAAGATCAAAGTCTTCTAAAACTGCAATTTCCATGACATGTTTGGGACCTTCAGCTCCAAGTGATTCTTCCTTGGATCCAGCTCCTTTGGTGCTGAGCCTCTCCGTTCTGGATAGGCCAGAGCCGTTGTACACGGATCTGATATCCAGTCCTTTCAAACCAATACTTTCACTGCCAGGGACCCGGTACTCCCTTTCAGTGGATCCAATGCCATTGAGAGTTCCGTCTCCTTTCCTAAACAGACCAAGATGTCCATCAGCTTCATCTTCCCATTCTACCAGGAGCCTTAAGGAAGAAGATGTGGAATGGATGGTACAGAAGATTTTATGGGCACAGGGAATTACTAATTCCCCCTCGGCCTTGACCTCAGTGGTTTTAGAGTTGTCCAAGCCATCCACTCCCTCTTTAGTTCCTCCTCCAACTTTGACTCAAACGTTTGGAGCCCTCAGATCTGATTCACCCATGACTTTTTGTTTGAATCCAAAGATCTCTTTTTCATTGGATCTGACACTTGCTTAGAGTTCTTCTGCCTTCTCAGAGCAGGAGAGCTCCTGGAGCCATAGCAAACTTGGTGGAGCTCGGGAGCAGTTGACTCCCAGACCTTATGAGCAGTCTCTGCATCGCGGGGCTTCTGCTCAGATGAGCTTAGTGTTGGCTTCATCCCCAAGCAGACTGTCTTCGGGGATAGAGAAACCCTCTTCCCACAGGCATGGCTTGTTGGAGATGGACCCCTTCCTGCTCAGGAGCAGTCAGCTGTTGGAGTTCTGGAGAGGGCCATAGCTGCTTCTGCAACTAGGAAGCCACCTCCCCCTCTCAGATCCTCAGTCTCATTTCCCACTCCTGCACACCTCTTTGGTCCAAGATATTCCACAGGGAGAGGGGTAACTAAAGCCACGAGATACCCTTCGGGTTACCCCACCTATTCTGATGCATCCCCAGAGTATTCCAGTGAGGAATTCCCGTGGAAGAGGATCTGTAAGAAGAAACATTTGGACTCAGCTGAGGAGTCAGCCACAGAAGACACTGACCTCTATGAGGGAGAAGGATCCCCATGGTCACCTTCTGAAGATGTCTGCTTTGGAGACATCTTGGAGATTTTAAAACAGAAAGGTGGCTGGCAGTCCAGTAATCCTGCTCCTGAGGAGTCAGTGTACCTGTTGGCCTGTGGTTCTCAACCGTCCACCTCCTGGGTCACTCCGCGCACTGATGAGCTCATTGCATTGATCTCTCTGTGGGCATGGGAGACTCCAGACTCCATTCAACCAACTCCCTGAAGACTAAGCAAGATTATTACAACTCCAGCTGACAAAACATTGTGGACAAAAGGGATTGCAGTAGATGCCATGACAGTGGTGGCAGCTACAAAGAAGGAACGATCAGAAGAAAGTTCCACTATCCGTCCTCCAAATAACAATTCTGGAATGATGGATAGATGTGGGAAGCAAGTCTTTTCTTCAGTGATATTTGCTGTGCAGTTGCTGATTTACATTTTCCACTATACTAGATTACAATGGGATCTAATCAGAAAGTTATCAGATACCCTTGAAAGAACCATAGCTGACAGGCTTTGGGAGAAAGTAGCTTCCCAGCTTGCAACCCTACATTCTACAGTTAAATCTTCCATGAGGCTCATTACTCATATGGCTGAGAGAATGAGTAGAGAGGTGGGGGGTGTCTGGCATATCGATGAGAAGGCATGCCTGGATGTGCCTCTTCAAATTTGTGGAGCCTTTTAATTCTTTGTTCATCAGTGCTCCATTTGACAGAATGTCCCTTTTTGGCCCCAAGATTAAAGACATGCTATCCACGTGTGAGAAGAAGGGTAAGACCCTTTCTACCATTGGCATACATTTTTCTGGCCCCCAGAGTCCATATCCTAAGAGTCAGAGAGGGGGTGGCAAAATGTGGTTCAAATAATCACAGGGGGTCTTACCAAGACACACATGGAGAGAGTTCCCTCAGAGACAGAGGGAGATATAACTCAGGAAGATGCCGTCCACACGACAGAGGAGGCCCACAGAACTAAGGGTCTAGAGAACCATTATCTGGGAGATTCTACCAGTGCTCCTGAATGGAGATTAGATTGCCAACCATTGGAGGCAATTGGGAGTTGACTATCCCTGCACTGGAGAGCCTGGATAAAAATAACAAATGATTTATGGGAGCAGAGGATAATATCCAGAGGATATCTGATTCCGTTCTCCCAAGATCCCCTCAAAGAGAAAAATCCTGGACATTCCACCCAGTAAAAGGGATCAAGCAGTTATTCAAATTCAAAAACTTTTGGACAAAAGATTCATCCAAGAGGTCCCCCAGACCAAAGAGGATTCGGAACTTACTCAATGTTCTTTTTATTTCCAAAGAAAACAGGGGAATGGAGACCAATTCTGGATTTCAGCAGATTAAAGAAGTCAGTTCTTTGTCACAAGTTCTGAATGGTTAAGGTACAGCCCATACTTTCCTTCTTGGAACAGGACAGTTGGATGCATACTACCACATAAACATGGACATGCCATCCAGAAGATTTTTCTGCTTCTGGCTGGGAGCCAGTCATTTCCAGTTCATAGCATTGCCCTTTGTTCTCACCACAGCCCCCAGGGTGTTCACCAAGTGCATGGCAGTGGTAGAAGCTCACTTGAGATGACAAGGATTCTGGGTGTTTCCCCTACTTGGATGACTGGCTCCTTTCCTCCTCTACCAGGCATCTACTTATTCAAGCAAGAGATTCAGTTATTCAGATCTGCACAGATCTAGGCATAACAATAAATTACGAAAAATCTCACTTGGAACCTGTTCAAGCTCTAAAATTCATAGGAGCAATTTTGGACACAAAACAAATGATTGCAAGACTACCACAATCCAGAGTTTTGATGATGCCAGACTCAGATGTTACTTCAAAACAGGAGGACAGCCGCCCATCATGTTTTATGAGCCTTAGGGTCAATGGAAGCCACTATAGTCTTGGTATGCTGGCAATATTCCACACGAGAATACTGCAGTGGCTTCTGGCAGCACAGTGGTCAATTATCCATCAATCAGTGTCTTATCTGATAATCATTATAGACACCTGCAGGACAGATCTATCATGGTGGATTCATTTCAGTCAGGTAACCTCAGGGGGACCTTTTCTTCCCCCTCAACCTCAGGCCACGGTGACCACAGATACTTCCCAGTTAGGGTGGGAGGGCATTATCTGGGGAAGACTGTTCAAGGCATCCTGTCTTCCAACAAGGCCAATTTATTTATTTATTTATTTATTTTACATTTGTTGACCGGGATAGTCCGACTGGATACATGTCCATTTTCAAAACAGAAAACACATAGGTTTACAGGTACATAAATGACAGGCTTAACAAATTAACATTCTTTATGCTTTCCTTGGCATGATTATTGTATCAACAAGACAGTAAAGAATCCAGCTCAAAATTACTAGTACAATACAAATTCAAGAGACAAATTCAAGAGACAATAATGTTACTATGTTCAAAAAGGTCTACACCATTGCAGGGTTCCAAGTGATCTTAGAGAAACTGATTACAGTAGAACTAACTAAATAGGGTAGTAGTCAGTTAATTTACGAATTATTTGATGCCAAAAAAGAGGAGAACCCCAGTTAGCTAGTTCAAGTAGGATAGGATATGCTGTAGTTCAATTAGCAACTAGTCTGGATTTGCACATGAGCATAGCCAATGTGCCTTAAAGAATTGTATGAGATGTTTTTTAAATTGAGAGAGGAGTTAGTGAGTCTTAAGTAGTTAGGGAGGGAGTTCCAAACCTTTCCTATTGTATTGGCTGGATTTGATGGTTTGGACCAGAGATCTGTTGGAGAGACTACTTAGGTTAGAGTAGGGGTCAGTAGGTTATTCAGTGAAGGGGTTTTGTCAGGTTCCTTAATGATTTTAAATGCTACAGAGAGTTGGTTTAGTTTGAGGAGATTGGATAGTTCTAACCAGTCAAGTTTCTTTAGATTGTGGCAGTGGTGAGTTCTATAAGGAGCCCCAGTTATAAATCTGGCAATGTGATTGTAAGTCACGAATAGTTTATTAATATAGAGAATACAGGTGAGGCATAGAGAAGTGTGGAGAGGAGATGGGTACGGGCGATAGTTAGTTTTAGCTGGGGAGTTAGGAAGTTCTTGATTCTATACAAGGATCCGAGTTTCTTATTTACAGCTTTTATAGTCTGGCTGATATGCAAGTCAAATTTAAGTTTGTTGTCAATAGTCACCCCTAGTAGTTTAGTGTTGGTATCAAGGTAGTATTGTTGTTAGCTTGTGTATTGTGTTGCACTAGAGGACGGTGGGAAAGAATAGTAGTAACTTAGTTTTTGGGTTTAGGATGAGATTCCTCTCAAAGAGCCATTTTTCTACTGTGGCAAAGCAGTGTTGGGTTGTTACTTCTAAAGCACATATTGTATGCATATGGCTTTGGGGATGACTGAATAGAGGGGAACACCTATGGTATTGGGTAGTAGTTGAGAGAGCTTATTTTGCCATTGGACTGCCTGTTGCCTTAGAGATAAGCAAGGAACCATTTGAGGGCTGAAGTGTCAAAGTGGAAGGTTTCTAGGCGTGTGAGAAGTAGTTGGTGATTGACCATATCGATTTGTATTAATTGAGTCAGTAAAAGATGGTGGGGTCTGAAACCATGTTGGGATTTGGTCAATAGGTTATTTAGGGTGAGGTAATGGAGAAATTGTTTATGAACACATCTTTCCATGATTTTGGCTATTGGAGACAAAATTGCTATGGGTCTGTAGTTGGATGGTTCGGTAGAAGAGCCACCCTTATGGAGTGGTATGACGTGGGATATTTTCCAGATCGAGGGATAGTGGCCTCTGTAATAGTTCGATTAATCAGGATAGAGATATATTCTGCTGGGAGTTGGTCTGGGTGGTTGGTTTGAGTTTCTTCAGTAAGATTCTAATGTAAGAGGTGGGGATAGGCTGTAATTTAAAGAATGTATCCTCAGAAATGTTAGCTAGGGAGAGGAAGGAGGGGTAGTTGATTGGCTAGTGACTGGATAGTTTCAGTAAAGAAGGAGTTAAAAGTATTAGCTATGTCTTCTGGGTTTTGCCAATAAGTGTCTCAGGGTAGGATGGAGGAGATTATTTAAGCCAGCCCAGAACTTGTTCTGGTGTTTCTCTTGGAGGTGACAGAAATAGTTCTTTTGTCCAATTTACTGGCTTTTTTTTTTCGTTTCTTAAGCTGCTGGAATTTTTGTCCCAAGCTTTATCTCTAAGTTTAAAACATCCTAATGATGAGGGCAGTGCTTCTAGCATTGCAGGCTTTTCAGGTTGCTCTGCCTCTGGGGACAGTGGAGATTCAATCCGACAACATGTGAGTGGTCTCGTACATAAACAAGCAAAGAGGAACAAGATCATATCCCCTGTGTTGAGAAGCACTCAGGCTGTGGGAAAGAGCGATCTCATCCAACTGCTTTCTTATACCAATGCACATTCTGGGAAAATCCAACATGATTGTGGACAGGTTGAGCAGATCTGTTCTCATGCCTCCCAAGTGGTCCCTCATCCAGGAAGTAGCAGAGGAAATGTTCTGCAAATGTGGCCAACCCTGCGTGACCTCTGGATTCCCCTGAACAACAAATGCAGCAGCTACTTTGCCCTGATCCCCCAACCGGGGAGTCCCTGAGGGATGCTCTCACGATTGGCCTGCTGGTCTTCTGTACGCATTTTCCCCAACTTTACAAATAAGGAGAATATGTACTACATTTATTGGATGTTCATAGGCAATTACACTTTTATCTACACAGGACAAAAGAATTTAGAAAGGCAGATCAATTTTTCATTTCTTTTTCCGGTCTCAGAAAGGGATGTCCAGTAATCAAGGTTAGTGTGGCAAAATGGTTATCTGATTACATTGCATTTATCTACCACAAACAGGGTGTAGCTCTTCTTAAACTGGTTCAGGCTTATACAGCCAGAGCAATGGCAACTTCAGCAGTTGTTCAGAGTAATGCCTCTATGGATGAAATTTGTGCAGTGGCCACTTGGACAAATCACCATACCTTTATCACTCATTACAAATTGGATTTGGTCTCCAGGGGAAGAGCTTCCTTTGATTTGATGGTTATGAGGAATATTATTCTATGAGTCCACCTGGGATGAAGGTAGCTGGGTACTCTGTTCCATATGTGAGGACAAAATGAAAAACTGACAATATCAGATAAAGAAGTTATGTACTTACCATAACATTCCATCTGTATTGTTGATTTTTCATTTCTCATCACAACCCCTCCCTCCAAGCCCCCTACCTTAGTTTTCTTGTAGAACGGGAAGCATGATTTATGCCACCTTTTTGTCTTCTCCATACTCCAGACATGGTCTCCTTACAAATCCTCTTATATACAAGTTTTTCTTTGAACCTTTCTTTCCTGGAGATAATACTAGCAAACAAGATCTGAGGTAACAAGGAGGTGCATTATGGGTAAGGGGAGATATCCAAGAGCTTTTTGTTTACCACCAGCTTAGTAAAGGCTGAGTCAGATAAGGTGGTTCAGATCTGAACCCATATGTGAGGAGAAATGAAAAATGGACAATACATATGGAATGTTATAGTAAGTACATAACTTTTTTTTCTTAATCTGCTAATTAACTTTACCAGTCTTTTGTCATATTTTTCTTGAGTCTTACACTATACTAATAGAGTAGCAGCATCAGTGGTATAACAGACAGCACATTGACCTTTGGTGTAAAAGGCTGTGGGTTCTATTCCCACATCAGGTAGATTGATTACTGACAATGAGGCACAGCATAAGCAGGTGCTGCTCTCCTGAGTGTTCTATCCTTTGGACGAAATATTAAACTGAGGTTCAACCTGCTTGAGTTGGTGATAACTCAGGTGGATTTAAAAGAGCCCACTGCACCTATTGAAAAGAGTAGGGGGTCCTTTATTTGTACACAGAATAAGTCTTGTTTACAAAATATTTTCATATTTAAAATATTTAAATATGTACAAATATATACATATACAACTCTGTTTATACATATTCATAATTTCCTTTACAACAATCATGCTATTTTTTCATCCCTATTAGACCCCCACTCCTTTTTCCATAACTACTGTCTGATTTTGCGTAATATTGTTGCTAAAATCCATTTACCATTGAACGTAATTTCATTTATTCTTTGATTCCATACAATCCATACAATATAAATTAATTTTTATCTATTCATTTTACATATTCTTTACTTCTATTCTTATAATATCCATATTTAATCATATCCATGTTTCTTTTATCCACTATTTTATATCTTCAAAAAATCTTCTTTAAATAGTTTTCCCCCTAACTTTTTTTACTCTTTTATGTTTCAAAAACATTTGTTCCATAGTTTCTTCTTCTTGACAGTGTAAACATATTCTATCACTTTTCTTTTTATATGGCATGTTTCCTTTTACTGGCAATTTGTCTATTACCAGATTCCACAAAGAATATTGGCATTCTACTTTCTGATTACACCATTTGCTTCTTATTTTTACAGCTTTATTTTTTTCATCTATTGGTGTTACATAGTAATGTTTTATCATTACATTCTTGTATCACACTTTTCTTTTTCTATATCATCAATTTTTATTTTACACAAAAATGTATTTGTGGTCACATTTTATTTCTTCTTTTAAATACTCTTTTTCTCTTTGACTCTTTTTTTACCATACCCAAAATGTAAAATAGTTATATTTATACAGTTTTACTACAAATCTCTTATCTTTTTCATTCATCCACTTTAAGACTTTGTACAGATGTAATGAACCAGCATATAACATTGGGTTAATTAACCCTAAACCTCCTTTTTCTTTATTTACATACAAAACTCCACTTTTTACTTGGTGTAATCTCGAACCCCATATAAAAGGGAAAAAAAACTACAATAATTCCTTTTTCAAATCCTGTTGTCAACATAAATACACTTGCTAAGTATGCTATTTTTCCCATACACCACTGAATTTATCAAATAAGCCTTTTTTTCTGAATGATAATTTCTGTGTTCTTCAGAAAAGACACATTTGCATTATTTCTTCTATTGCTTTTTTCCCACTGAATTTTACTTACTACTTTATTCCCAAATGTTATACCTAACATAAAAAAATCATTCATTGTAAAATATATAACCCCAATCTTTCTGCATGACCTAAACCTTTACTTTACTCTTTCTTTAAAGCTATCTCTATCTTCTCTAGACACTCATTTATATAAATTATTACTTCTTGTGAAGCCTGTGCCCTGGCCCAGCAATCAACGAGCCTCGGTCCTCACCACTAACACCAGTACGGGGTATCTCATATAGGAGGAAAGGATAACAAATGCACACAGTAAAGTGCAGTTTCCCTTAAGAGCACACAGAGATCACAGTCAGTCTGGGGCTGGTCGCTACCCTGCTCTCCAGTTCTCCAATAAGACTCCCCACTGGCACAGCTATAGGGTCCAGATCTCAGCCAAATGGGGAAGCTAAAACCTCCAGCACCCTCTCTGTCCAACCAGTGCTTCATGTCCCTGCCCAAGTAGCTGACACACACACACACACACACACACACACACACACACACACACACACACACACACACACACACACACACACACACACACACACTTTGAGAAGAGTTTATACAACCACACAGACACTCCTGGTGAAGGCTAGCACAGGTTCTCCAGCTGTGCTCCTTTTTCCCAGACTATATGGTAGTACCAGTTGCTACCACCCACTAGTATTTATCTGCTACTCAAAGCCCCTTAAAAGGGTGTCCAATTATTACTGTGCAATATTATTATCCAATTGGTAGTATAGCCCAGGGCTAAAGGTGGCTTTGTACAATTTTACCAAAGGCATGCAAGTACTCTTTAGAGCTTAAGTTATCTCTACACAAAACAGCCACAGTTGAAAGGTGTAAAAATATTTAATAAGTAATAAAAACACAAGACAATACTTCTTACTACACAGTGCTAGTCAAGAGTTCAGAGATCACAGAGAAATGCTTAAAATAATTCAGTAGTACAGTTCTGACATCACAGAAAAACACTTAGTCTAATATTTCTAGTTTCTAGCTATTTCTGAGAGAAGACACAAGTCTTAAGATAAACTTACATATATAGCAAAGGCAGAGTGCTGATGATTTGGATGGTCAAGACAAAAATGCTTAATGCTCTCTGATTCTCTCTGCTTTTAAAATCACATTCCTGGTTCACATTCCATCATTCTTCACACTTTCCTGGGGTTCCCAGGTTAACAGAAACTACATTTACATTCTTCACCTTTGGACAGAAACCAGAGCAATAAAGGACAGTTATGCATGTAAATTCTGGCCATTAACTCTGGCCTGAAAACAATAGCAAGAATTTCTTCATCTAGACTGACCGGAGCCGTGTTTACATCAAAGGGTCACAACATGCCAAGGTTTACAGTCAGTAGAGTGCACTGTTGTTACATTTTTTCCAGTTCCACATGTAACACTATTTTTACAATTTAAGACAACAAGCCTGTGGCTTACATTAATATTTACAGATGACAGAATTATCTCCAAAATTCTATGTGGCTAGGCTGGCAGCCTTTACCTATCTTCACATATCTCCCCCCCCCCAGGAGAACTCAAGCTAGTTTTTCAAGTGACCCTTGAGAAACGCTGCTTAAGGGAGTGAGGTATATCTGAGTCTACCTTACCCTGTTCCCTGTCTTGAGAGCCCATCTGCACTGGCATTGCTAATACCACTGGGGTGCTGCACGGACATATATGCTTGCAACTCCAGGCTCCATCTTAGCAACTTGGCATTTTGCTGGCTGGCTCTATTTAACCATGTTAGGGGGTTGTGATCTGTCATAACATTGAATTTCCTTCCATACAGATAAGGCTGAAGTTTCTGCAGTGCCCACACGATGGCTAGACATTCCTTTTCTACAGCTGCATAGCATTCCTCCCTGGGTTGGAGCCTACGACTGAGATAAACCACTGGGTGCTCTTCTCCTTCTGAAGAAATCTGGCTGTACAGCCCCCACCCCATGGTTCAAAGCATCCACCTGCACAACAAATGGTTTGCTGTAATCTGGACTGGCTAACACTGGGAGTCCTCCCAAAGCTTCTTTAAGCTTCTGGAATGCCTGTTCACATACTGGGGTCCGCACCACCTTATCTGGCCTGTTCTTCCTTGTCAGGTCTGTGAGGGGAGCAGCTATGGTACTATAACTGGGGGTGAACTTTCTGTAGTACCCTGCTGTCCCTAAAAATGCCCTCACCTGCATTTTAGTAACAGGTGCAGGCCATGTCTGAATGGCTTCCACTTTGGCAGGTTCTGGCCTTATCTTACCACTCTCCACTCTATGTCCTAGGTATGAGACCTCTGCCATACCCACTTGACATTTGCTCAGCTTAATGGTCAACCCTGCCCTCTGTAGTCTGCTCAGCAACTCCTGGACATGCTGAAGGTGCTCTGGCCAGGAATGGTTGTAGATGGCAGTATCATCTAGGTAAGCAAGGGCATACCCTCCTGCTCCTGCCAGGATATGATCTACCAGCCTCCTTCTTCATCCCAAAGGGCATCTTTGTGAACTCATACAAGCCAAAAGGAGTCACAAAGGCTGACTTCTCTCTAGCACTGGGAGTCAAGGGCACCTTCCTGTAACCCTTGGTAAGATCAATGGTTGTAAGATACTTAGCCCCACCCAGCTGCTCTAGGGCCTCATCTGTCCTGGGCATGGGGGTAAGCGTCTGACTCTTTGTGACTATTTACTTTCCTGTAGTCCAAACAGAATCTGGTGCTGCCATCCTTCTTTGCACCAGCACCACTAAGGAGGCCCAGGGACTGTTGGACTCTAATCACCCCTAGTTACAACATCTCCTGTGCCTCCTCCCTCAGAGTCTGTTTGACTCTCTCAAGCAATCTATAAGGGGCATGTCTAATAGGCCTTTGGGGTCCTATATCCACCTGGTGCTGCCCCAGGTGGGTACACCCTGGTTTTCCAGTGAACATGTCTCCAAATTCCTGCAGCACTGCTCAGATTTCTTGAACCTAGGTAGGGGATAGCTGCTGGGACATTGCTACCCCTTTCACTGAGGTGTCAGCTTGAGTCTCACTGAGGAGATCAGTACCCAGATCTCCCTCAGACTTCTCCTGCAATCCACTGCAAATGCTCTGCACAAGGGCTTCCCTATCATGATAAGGTTTCATCATGTTAACATGATACAATTTGTGCCCCTGCCTTCTGCCTAGCAGTTCCACCTTGTAGTTAACATCACTTACCTTTCTTACCACCTTGTAGGGTCCCTCCCAAGCTGCTTGCAGCTTGTTTTGTCTGACAGGAATGAGAACCATTACCTGCTGCCCCACAGCATTCTCTCTAGCTCGAGCATTCCTGTCATACCACACCTTTTTCTGTTGTTGGGCTTCTGCCAGGTTCTTCTGGGCCAAGCCCATGAGTTACCTGAGTCTTGTCCTGAGGTTTAGGACGTATGCCACAACAGACTCCTTGTGAGACTCACACTCACCTTCCCACTCATCTCAAATTAAATCTAGAGGTCCTCTCACCCTATACCCATACAGCAACTCAAAGTGTGAAAAGCCTGTGGATTCCTGGGGAACCTCTCTGTAAGAAAACAACAGATGGGGCAAATATTTGTCTCACTCCCTCTTAAACTGATCTGCAAATGCCTGTAGCATGGACTTAGTTGTAGAGTTTAACCTCTCAACAAGACCATTAGTCTGGGGATGGTAGGGGGTGGTCTTCATGTGCTTCACCCCACAGGACTTCCACAGACAAGCCAGCAGGTCTGACATGAAATTGGCACCTCTGTCAGTCAGTATTTCTTTTGGGAAACCTACCCTGCTGAAAATCTCTAACAAAGCATTTGCCACCTTCTCCGCCTCAATGGAGGACAAAGCCACTATCTCGGTATCGTGTAGCATTATCCACTACCACTAGGATATGCTTTTTCCCTGTGGACTTGGGGTACTCAGAGGACCCACAGTATCCATAGCTACCCTCTGAAATGGCTCCTCAATCACAGACAAAGGCATCAAAGGAGCTCTCACCTTGTCTCCTGCCTTGCCTACCTTTTGTCACTGCTCACAGGTCCTGCAGTACCCTGTTACATCTCTGGAAATTCCAGGCAAATAGAAATTCTGCATAATATGCCTCTTTGTACGTTTTATGCCCATGTGACCTGCAAAGGGAGTATCATGGGCTATGGCTAGAAGCACCAGACGGTAGTCTCTAGGCACTACGAAATGCTGCACTCTCTCACTTTCTAGCTCTCCCTCAGGGGTCCACTCTCTGTTCAGTAACCCTTTGTCCCAGTATACAGATTCCCCCTTTCCTTGGGAATCAGGTGTCTCCCAAGATACCTGCCTCAGGCCTTGCAATGTAGGGTCTGAGAGCTAAGCCGCTGTCAACTCTCTCCTTTTAACCCTTCCCAGCTCCCCTTCCACAGGAGGTCTGGCATCCTCTGACAGTGGTGACTCACTGTCAGCCTGCATATTCCTACACACCTCTACCTTTGCAGTCACACTGTCCAAGGGACCATCAGTACCCGCAAGCAGGTGTGGCACACCTTCAGTCTCACTGCTACAGAGTAGCTCCCTCCCTGAAGTAACCACCTCACCAGTCCTGGCTGTAAGTATGCAGTCTGTCTGGGTCTCCCCAGCTACCAGACCCACATGATTGTCTCCTAGCCTGACTGCGTGTAACTGCATAAGCATATGGTACTGCCTCATCCAAATCCTTCCCTATCAGGAAATCTGCAGGATGGTAGTTCGGTGCACCTGTTGTCCCAAGACAACCTACTATTGGCATTTTGTCTTTCCCACTTACTGGCTCCCAAACCTTTTGTTCCCCACCTTGCCTCCGTGGACACCTGTATGCCACATGGCCCCACTGGTTGCATTCAAAACATTTAACCCTAGTTCATGGACGTGTACCTGGACTGCTGGCTTCACCCTGATACTGGCAAATTCTGTTGGGGCAGTCTGTGCTGCCCACTATGGGTTCCTTTAAACACATGAGCAGTACTAGGGGTCCATTTCCTGTGCAAGGCTGCCTTGCTTGGCAGGTATAGGTCTCCCTTCTTCCCCAACTCATCTGAAGTAGCACATTGTCTATCAGCTAACCAGATCCTCATGTCCTCAGGCAAAGTGCTAAGGGCTTGTTCCCACACCAAAAGGTCTGCCAGCCCTTCAGAAGTGGTGACCTGACATCCACTCACCCACCTATAGAAATAAGTGCTCAGTTCAGCAACATATTCACACACACTTTCATCTGCCTTGCGTCTGTGCTCACAAAACTTTTTCCTATACGTTTCAGGTGTTAGCTTAAACAATTCTAACAAGTGATTTTTAACAGCAGTATAATCAAAATATGCAGTGTCAGACATTTTTGACAAAACAGTTACAGCTTTACCATGGTGTAAGGGGATCAGCAATCGTACCCAGAGCCTTTGGTCAACACTATACTGTTTGCATGCCCTCTCAAACATATGAATGAAACTATCAAAATTACCCCCCTCTTTAAATTGCAAAAGAATTTACTGACCATTTGTGCTTCTGGGGTCCAGTTACTCCCTTCCCCATTACCCCCATGACTCTGGCGAAGAGTTAGCATTTCCCTCTCATGCCTCCTCTGCCGCTCCTTTTCCTCGGCTTCTGTCTCCAAATGTCTGACCTCCACCTCAAGTCTCTTTAGCTCCAGATGGTTTTTAAGTCCTCTGCAGAAAGGTTGAACTGTCTATTCTCCCAGGGTATTATAACTCCACTGCCAGTCTGATTGTCCTCCTGGTTGCTGTTTTCTGATATAGCTGTAACCAAGGCTGCAGTAAGGTCTGCCTTAGTCAGGTTTCCATGCATCAGTCCCCTAGCCTGGCACATCTCCGCCAACTGGCTCCTTGTCAGCTTTCCATACTCCTCTGCTGACATGCTGCCTGCAAACCCGGACTAACTAAGCTAACAGAAGAAATAAAACAATTGTGATCTGAACTCTGAGTATTCACTGTGTGGCTGATTTAGAGTACAAAACACCTTCAGAGCTCACTGTACACAAGCTACAGGAATTCACTCTACCCGCACCACTACAAGCCAATTAGTATTTGCCAACCAATTAATATGTGGTGTGGATATCCCACCACTGCCAAACAATTAATATGTGAAGCCTGTGCCCTGGCCCAGCAATCAAGGAGCAACCAAGGAGCCGCAATCCTCACCACTAACACCAGGGAGGGGCATCTCATATAGGAGAAAAGGATAACAAATACACACAGTAAAGTGCAATTTCCCTTAAGAGCACACAGATATCACAGTCAGATCGGGTCTGGTCGCTCCCTTGCTCTCCAGGTCCCCAATAAGACTCCCCACTGGCACAGCTATAGGGTCCAGATCTCAGCCAAGTGGGGAAGCTAAAACCTCCAGCAACCTCTCTGTCCAACCAGTGCTTCCTGTCCCTGCTCAAGTAGCTGACACACACACACACACACACACACACACACACACACACACACACACACACACACACACACACTTTGAGAAGAGTTTATACAACCACACAGACACTCCTGGGGAAGGCTGGCACAGGTTCTCCAGCTGTGCCCCTTTTTCCCAGGCTATACGGTAGTACCAGCTGCCACCACCCACTAATATTTATCAGCTACTCAAAGGCTCTTAAAAGGGTGTCCAGTTATTACTGTGCAATATTATTATCCAATTGGCAGTATAGCCCAGGGCTAAAGCTATTAGAGTGGCTTTGTACAATTTTATCAAAGCATGCAAGTACTCTTAAGAGCTTAAATTATCTGTACACAAAACAGCCACAGTTGAAAGGTGTAAAAATATTTAATAATAAATAATAAAAACACAAGACAGTACTTCTTACTACACAGTGCTAGTCATAAGAGTTCAGAGATCACAGAGAAATACTTAAAACAATTCAGTAGTACAGTTCTGACATCACAGAAAAACACTTAGTCTAATCTTTTTTAGTTTCTAGCTATTTCTAAGAGAAAACAGAAGTCTAAGATAAACTGACATATAGAGCAAAGGCAGAGTGCTGATGATTTGGATGGTCAAGACAAAAATGCTTAATGCTGTCTGATTCTCTCTGTTTTTAAAATCACATTCCTGGTTCACATTGCATCATTCTTCACACTTTCATGGGGTTCCCAGGCTAACAGAAACCACATTTGCATTCTTCACCTTTGGGCAGAAACCAGAGCAATAAAGGACATTTGTGCATGCAAATTCTGGCCAGTAACTCTGGCCTGAAAACAATAGCAAGAATTCCTTCATCTAGACTGGCTGGAGCCGTGTTTACATCAAAGAGTCACAACATGCTTTACTTGGTCAGTAGAGTGCATTGTTGTTACATTTTTTCCAGTTCCACATATAACACTTTTTTACCATTTAAGACAATAAACCTGTGGTTTACATTAATATTTACAGATGACAGAATTATCTCCAAAATTCTGTGTGGCTAGGCTGGCAGCCTTCACCTATCTTCACCCAATCTTCACATTTCTTTTTATCTGAATTGTGTTTTTTGCAATTATTATAATGTCACCTGTATATGCTAATAGAACTGGAATTCTTAACACTTTATGTGTTACATACCCCGCCTCCTTCATTTTGTAATTTATTTCACATACTGTCGCATTCATAACTAATGCAAAGTGTATACAATTCATTGGGCATCCCCGTCTTACAACACTCTTCATATGTACCTTTTGGCTTAACCAGCCATTTACAAAGTATTTTACTTTATTTTTACTATATGCTGACATACATAATTTCCTAACTTTCTTACTTATATTATATTCTTTCATTATTACCCATAAGATTTCATGTCCAGTTTGTCAAATGCCTTAATAAGATCTCCTGTCATGATTTTGGCTTATTTTCTGTTTATAATATTATCCACAATTTCTCTATCATTAATAATTCTTGACGCCCCTTCCCCTTTATACTATATATGCTGTCTTCCATAATATTTTCCATTTTAGTTTCAAATCTCTTTTATAGTCTTTTCATAGGTTCATACTAGGCTATGTACCCTAGGGCATTTATAAGCCTAGCCAGAGTGAAAGATATATAATCATTATTATTAATACCATTGGTCTCCATTATTTTAATTCTCTTTTATCTTCCTTCTTCCATATGAATTTACGTATTCCACTACATAATTATTTCCACATAAAATCTTCATTTAACCATTCATTCAAAATCTTTAATAAAATATTTTTTGCCAATCCCTTAAATTTTCATACATTTCATACTCTATTCCATCTGGTTCTGCAGCCGAATCCATATTTACTTGTCCTAATACTTTATCTAGCTCATTTAAAGAAATATCCTTTTTCCAATTCTTTATTCTCTTTTTCTGTTAACTTTTTTTACTTCCCATGTTATTTCACTACCTTCTTCTTTTCTTTAAACATTTCTTGCACATACTGTACTTCACTATTCATAATATTTTCCCTGAGTTCTTTCTATTTCTCCTTTTACATGTTTTATTTCTTTCATTACACTACCAAATTCCTCTACTAATCTGCTTAAGTAACTCAATACTTCTCTTTTTTTTGTAAAAATGTCTTTGCTTGAATAGCAATTCTTGTTTTTTTTTTCCTTGATTTCTTTCATGTAATTATTTTTCTTTGTCAAACTACTTTCTACCATTATGTTCTAAATCTTTCAATGCATCGTTGTGTGTTCCTTTATAGTTTTCTTTCTCTACTTTTCTCATATGACATTGCCACTGTAAAAAAAACATTTTTTTATATTTTTCCTTAAATATCATCCACCATTCAGATCAGTTTTTATAAAATGTTCTCATAGTAATATGATCTTTTCATAGCTGTATTAATAATCTCTTTTCTTCTTCATTCCGTGCTTTTTCATTTATCCTTTTTATTCCCTTGTGTATTTGTACATATTCATTGATGTTAAGTTGTCTATCTCGCCTTCATTCTTGCTGGATGGGTTCGGAGCCGACCTCGGCTCCGGCTCGGCCACTCTAAAGCTCGAGAGTTGGTTCCACCGGCTCGAGGCTCCCCTTATATCCCACAATGCTAGGCGAGAGTTACCTCAGATCTCGTTTGCCGCTACAGCTTCGAGGTTGGTTATTCTACCGGTTCCTGGTAAGTTTTAGCTTTTCTATAAAAGTTACTCTTGTTTCCCCTTTTTTAGTTTAATTATTCCTAAATTAGTGTAGTTCATTAAACTCTATCCCCGAACCTATTTTCTCCCCGTTTCTTGTCAAAGAACTTTTAGTTCTTCCCTTGGGCCTTAGGCCTTCCCTTCCCTAGGGAGTGTTTGTGTAGTGTACTACTGCTTATTGTACTTATTTTTAGTATATTTTTACTATAATTGTGTTTTTGACAGGGTATAACTGGTGTGTTTGAGTGTGTGTTTGTGTTCACCAGTTAGGCTATGTCTAAAGAAGCAAAGGTCTCCGGATTCAAGAAGTGTGATGCGTGCTGTCAGAAAATGTCTCTGACAGACGCTCACTCTTCTTGTGTCTATTGTCTGGGGCCTTTGCCTGCAGGACTCCTGTGCTGTCTGCCATGGCTTCAGCCCCAGGGTCCTGCAGGAAAGAAAAACAAGCTCATTTTGAGAGGCTTGTTGAAGCCTGAGGATTCCCTGTCTGTCTCAACAGGGAAGCCCTCCAAGGCATCGAGGTCTTCGGCTCCGGCTTCTGAGCCGAGACCTCAGGTTGTTCAACCTTGCCTTTATCGGCTCCGGCTGGAGCCGATAAGACTCAGTCCACAGTTTCTGTGGCTCCTCGCTCGGCCGGAGCCGAGGTTATCGAGGTACCCGTGTCGGCTCCGACAAGATCTTCGGAGCCGACAACCAGAAAGAGGTCTAGGTCACCTTCTCTTGGCTCCGTTCATTCGGCTCCAGGTTCTCCCCTGCTGTCTGAACGGAGCCAAAGGTCTCATTCCTCTAGGTCATCGAGGTTGTCCGATCATGACCTTCAGAGGGTGGTGAGTCGACTACTCAAGTCTGAGGCACTGGCCCAGATGCTTCAGAGCCCGACTCATCAGTCGGTGCCTGTCCCAGTCCATCAACTCCTTCCTCCTTCGACTCTCTTGAGCTCGGAGCCGGGTCGTGTCGGAACCGAGACTGTGGTCACCTCGGGCCGAGACAATTGTCTTCGGCTCCGCCGGCTCCGTTTTCTTCCATGGAGGAATCTCGGCGGACTTCCCTCGTCGGCTCGAGGGGTGAGTGGCATCGGACCCTTGTCCGACCCCTCTCCTCTCGGTGCCGGCGCTGGTGAGTTCGGCTCCGACATCGGCCTCGAGCCATCACTGTCGGTGCCGAGGGGGCGTCTTTAGCTCCTCGGAGCGGGGACCTCTGGCTCTGCCTGACAGGGGTACTTTCGAGGTCATGCGGAGTGTGTTAGAGCCTGGCTCTGCTCCACAGTCGGCTCCGTCAGCCCCTCCCTCTATGCTGCCTCAGGGTAAGTCGACTCACTCCCTCATCCCGGACCGCAGAGAGCCAACTCCTCAGGAGCCCCCTGTGGGGATTTCATCCTCTTCCGAGGCCTCTCCTGATTTGGCAGAAGAGCCCCCTCGGAAGAGGAAGTGCAAGAGGAAGCACATTGACTCACCTGAGTCTATCACGTCCGACACAGATCTGGATGATTCTGAGGGTTCCCCCCGTTCCCCTTCTGAAGATGTCTCTTTTGCAGACATTCTGGAGATCCTTAAACAGAGGGGAAATTGGCCAGCCCTCAACCCTTCAGAGGACGAATCTGTGTATCTTGAGGCGTTTGGCTCGCCCTTCCACCTCCTGGGTGTCCCCCTTGACCCCCTCATGCAGGTGGTTGCTAAAAGGCATGGACGGCTCCTGATTCAGTGGACCCCACTCCCAGGAGACCCTCCAAATTCATCACAGCTCCAGCAGACAAGGAATTTTTATCAAAAGGAGTCTCTGTGGATGCTATGGTGGTAGCTGCCGCCACAAAGAAGGAACTGGCTGATCCTTCAGTGCCTGTCCATCCACCTAACAAGGAATCTAGGTCCATGGATAGGTGCGGGAAGCGGATGTTCTCCTCAGCGACATTTACTATGCGTTCGCTGAATTACCTGTGCCATTTCACTCGTCTTCAAAGGGACTTGATCAAAGAAGCGAGTGAAATGCTTAGGACCCTACAGCTGCGGGTTTCAAGAAAAAATGAACACGCAGCTGGCTATCCTTAATTCTATTTCCAACTCCTCCATGCGCCTCTCTTATGCGGCCGATGGAGCGAGCAGAGCCGCAGGAACAGGGGTAGCCTTACGTAGGCACGCCTGGATGCGGCTATGCAATTTTGCGGAACCTTTCAAGACGTCTTTCACAAACTCCCCTTTTGATGGATCATCCCTTTTTGGTCCACAAGTGAAAGAAACCCTGACTAGGTGCGAGACGGATGGCAAGACCCTTTCTGCTGTCGGAGTCCGTTTTTCCACTCCTTCTAGGCCTTACCCCAAAGGCCAGAAGGGGGGAAAGATGTGGTTCCGCAAACAATCTCAAGGGACTTCGCCTGACGCACAGAGTCGGTTCCCCGCCAGAGGCAGAGGGGGGAACAACAATGGTAGACGTCGCCCTAGAGGCAGAGGGTCCAGAACCAGGGCAATCGAGAAACGTCTTCCGATAAGCCCTTTCAGCATCCCTGAGGTGTTGCCCGACTGCCCATCTTCGGAGGCAGTCGGGGGAAGATTGTCACTGTACCCAGAAGCCTGGCTATCCTTGACACAAGACAAATGGGTACAGTCCATCATTTCCGAAGGTTATTCTATTCCCTTTCTTCATTTTCCAAGTCAGTCAAAAAAATCCCTTCCAGATGTTCCACCCGCTCAAAGGGATATAGCAGCTTTGGAAATTTCAAAACTGCTTGCAAAAAGAGCTATTCAGCCAGTGCCAGCAGACCAACTAGGATCCGGAATGTACTCAAGGTTCTTTTTAGTTCCAAAGAAAACAGGGGACTGGAGACCAATTTTGGATCTCAGTATCTTGAACAGATCGGTCAAGAAAACAAGATTTCGGATGGTCACGCTGCAATCCATTCTTCCCCTGTTGGGAAAAGGAAACTGGATGTGCTCTATAGACCTTCAGGACGCGTACTATCACATAAAATGAACAGGCGCTCCAGAAGATTCCTCCGCTTCAGGCTGGGAACCAGTCATTTTCAATTCAGGGCCCTGCCCTTTGGTCTCACCACTGCCCCCCGGGTGTTTACCAAATGCATGGCAGTGGTAGCTTCTCACCTGAGACGACAAGGATTCCAGGTGTTTCCATATTTGGACGACTGGCTCCTCACAGCTCCCACCAAGCATGTCCTTTTGATGGCCAGAGATTACACTTTTCGCGTCTGTCAAGAACTGGGTATCTCAATAAATTGCGAAAAGTCTGTTTTGTCGCCTTGTCGCTATTACCTACATAGGCGCAAATTTAGATACTGTAAACATGTCTGCAACACTAACGAACCAAAGGATATCAGACATTCAAAAATTGGTGTCTCTTCTTCTCAACAACAACAGAGCCAAGGCCAGGTTAGTCCTAAAGGTGTTGGGAATCATGGCAGCGGCCATACCTCTCCTCCCATTGGCCAGATACCACATGCGGATCCTTCAGTGGATGCTTTTTCTCAATGGTCATACCAGGAACTTCCAATGTCTCACACCATTATGATCACGCAAGCGTGCAAAAGCATCTCATGTGGTGGATGTCTTCCCCAGCTCCTGTTGGGAGACCATTTGTTCCACCTCCTCCGGTTGCTACTCTGACAACGGATGCCTCCCTGATCGGGTGGGGGGGGCATTATCAGGGCAGGACAGTCCAGGGCACATGGCAACCAAACGAATGCCACTTGCACATAAATGTTCTGGAGATGAGAGCAGTGCTTTTAGCGTTGCAAGCCCTTCAAGACTCTCTTCCCTTGGGAACGATTGCAATCCAGACAGACAATATGTCTGTAGTGTGGTACATCAACAAACAAGGCGGAACCAGATCATACCCCCTGTGTCGAGAAGCACTCAGACTGTGGCAATGGGCGATTTCTTCTCAGCGTTTTCTGATAGCAACGCACATCCCCGGGAAGTCCAATCACATTGCGGACAAGTTGAGCAGAGCTATTCTCATGCCTCACGAGTGGTCTCTGAAAGACTCTGTAGTGAGAGAGATTTTTCTCAAGTGGGGTCAGCCTTGCTGCGATCTTTTTGCTACTCCCCAAAACAGCAAGTGCAGAGAGTACTTCACTCTATTCCCTTTACCAGGCCAACCCAGCAGGGACGCTAGTCCAAGTTTGGTCCCGGGGACTTCTGTATGCATTTCCTCCTTTCCCACTGATCTCTCAAGTAATACAGAAAGCTATCGCTCAGAAGGCCTCATTGATCCTCATTGCTCCCTACTGGCCTCGACAAGTGTGGTTCCCCTTTCTACATCGATTTCTTTTGGAGCGACCGTGGAATCTGGACCTAGTTCCAGATCTTTTGATCCATCAGTCGGGTCAGTTTCATCGCCCTCCCTCTCTGAACCTCACTGCTTGGTTCCTCCACTTCCAACCGTAGCCAGGCTTCCTCAATTATCTCACTCTGTTAGAGATATTTTGATAGCTTCCCATAAATCTTCCACTCGAAAGATTTATTTGAGTAAGTGGAAACGCTTCTCATATTGGGCACAGGAAAGGACATAGATCCTTTCACCGCTTCCATTCAACTAGTCCTTGATTTTCTAGCTGAACTCTTCCATGCAGGTTCATCTCCATCTACTCTTAAGGTTCAATTGGCAGCTATTTCTAATTTCCATGTGGGTATTTCTGAATCTGCCCTAATGTCCCACAAACTCTGCAAAGCCTTTTGAAAGGAGTTTTTCTTCTCAGACCTCCTGTAAGAAATCCTCCTTCTCCTTGGGACCTAAATTTAGTTCTTGCTTCTTTGATTCTTTCCCCTTTCGAACCTGCAGCTTCATGTTCCTTAAAGTTATTATCATGGAAAACTCTCTTTCTGGTGGCTATCACATCAGCTAGAAGAATTTCAGAACTTCAAGCACTCAGTTGTCGTTCTCCTTACCTTGTGTTTCATAAGGACAGAGTTTCCTTACGAACTAACCCGTCCTTTTGCCTAAGGTGGTTTCAACATCAAATCTAAACCAATGCATTGACCTCCCTGTTTTTTTCCCGGAGTATTCAAATAGGTCTGAACAAAAATTACACTACCTGGATGTTCATCGTCAATTAAGGTACTACTTGGACAGGACGAAACAATTCAGAAAATCTGATCAGCTGTTTGTCTCCTATGGAAAGCAGAAAGGGACTCCCAGTTTCAAAGGTATCTTTATCCAGATGGCTAACATCTCTGATTACCCTTGTTTATGAGATTAGACACAAAAAACTGCCTAATAAGCCTAAAGCCCATTCCACCAGAGCTTTGGCTACTTCTCTAGCCTTCCAAGACAGACTGCCTATTGACACCATTTGTGCAGCTGCTACTTGGGCTACTCCTCACACTTTTATTTCCCATTATAAGTTGGATTTAGCTTCTAGGCATAGAGCTAATTTTGGTTCCACTGTTCTCAGGAGTCTGTTCCGTTAGGCCACCCGGGACAAGGTGCTAGGGACTGTCCCATCCAGCAAGAATGAAGGCGAGATAGACAACTTAACATATAGAAGTTATGTTCTTACCATAACGTTCCATGTTAGTTGTCTTCTTCTCGCCTTCTTCTTGCGTCCCACCCTCCTTCCCCCTGGCCTGGACAGACCTAGAGGAGTTGTGATCGTGACCTCTCTTTCTACCACCTCTTTCTTAGCTATATGCTATTATGCATATTTCTTGTTTCAGGATGTAGGTCACCCTTCTTCTCCCTGTTGTTAGAGGTGGACTCTGTTATAGTTATTCTGTTTTATACTGTTACTATCTTAAGCTGGGGTTAGCTTACAAACGAGATCTGAGGTAACTCTCGCCTAGCATTGTGGGATATAAGGGGAGCCTCGAGCCGGTGGAACCAACTCTCGAGCTTTAGAGTGGCCGAGTCGGAACCCATCCAGCAAGAAGAAGGCGAGAAGAAGACAACTAACATGGAACGTTATGGTAAGAACATAACTTCTATTTTTCTTTTATCTCTAGCTTTATTGCAAGATGATCAGAAAATCCCATTTCAACTACCTCCCTTTCTACTATAACTAAACCTTCTGATACTGTAAAATAATCTATTTCAGTTCTATACATACCCCTTTTGTAAGTCCACAAATTTTTGCCCCAGAGTTTTAACTTAGCACATCTAACTTCTAGTATTTTTGTTTTATCGTTTCCTTTCTTTTTACACTTGCCTTTTAAATCACAGTTAAAGTTTTCTGTCATTGTTTTATTCATATTTATCACTACATAGTCTAAACTCTGATGAAATATGCTTTTCCTTTCTTTATAGTTAGTATAACCATATAATGTTATAATTCTATATACTTGTTCTTTGTATTTTAAATCTACAATGGTTAATCTTCCCATTTTTAGTAAAGTTACATTTAATATCTTTACTGTATTTCTACAGAATACAGCAATTCCAGAACACCTCTTGTTTCCCAAGTTTCAAATTATCTTTCCTCCCCATAGTTTCTATGTTTGTAATCGTTCTTTAGTTGTTAAAAATCTTGTGTCTTCTAATATAATTTCATCACATCACATGTATTACAACATTGCAAAATTCCTATTCTTCCTACTATATTCTTAATACTATTCACATTTACAGAAGGTACTCTAAAATGTTCATTTTCCCTTTGATTCATAAGTTCATAGCTAATTACTAGGCTAAATTTTTTAACAGGCCATTGTAAACCTAACCAATTTAATTTCCAAAGGTGAGAATCAAACACTGTACCTTGTGTTTGTGAGTCAAACACCTTAACCGTTATACCAAACCCCAACCTATAGGTGGATGTATTATTTTTCAATTTCCTTTGTTTTTTTTTCCTTTTATACTTATCCCTTTAAATTTTCCTTTTCTGCCTTTTACCCTTTTACCAATAGAATTCTTTTTTTCCTGTTTTACTACCTCACTATTTATGTCTTCTTCATCACTTATTTCGGAACCTTCTTCTATATCTTCTTTATTATTACAATCCCAGTCCTTAAATCTCTTTTGTCATAAACATTTGCAATGCCCAATACTTCTTTACATAAAGCTTTCAAATGTCCTTTCAAAGTCTGTCTTTCTACCTCTGTTCGAAATTATACATGAACTTTTTTGTTTCCCTGTTAAATGATTTATCACATAAAGACTCCATGAGTTACAGTCCTTCTTTTTTTCATATCCTCCAAGAAAATTTTCCAAAAAAACACTCTCAAATATAATGTCATAAAATGCCCCTTGGTTAATAAGAATAAATGCTCTTACCTCATTTTACACCCAAATGATCTACTAAATTGTTCCACACTTTATACCTTTCCATTTCTTTGTCTTCTTTACTTTGAATTCTTATTACATACGTCCCCTTTTCATTTTACTTCTGCCTTCTTTTCTGATACACCAATTTTGTCTTCTTTTATTTTCTCTGCATATGTTTTCTTTTTCTTATCACCACTATTCTTCAGGATTATCTCTGTATCCTCCTTTTGTATTATTCTCCATAATGTCCTCCCCAGGAAATATCTCCTTCAGTTTCTGGCTCACTCTGCACAATTTCTTTAAGTAAATCATCCTGCAACCCTCCCGACTGGAGGGTTGTAATTATACATCCATCATTTGCTGACTTATCATCAAACAGGTTTCTTTGAAATATTTCCTCAGAATTCTGCACACATTCTCCAATTTTAATATTTGTTTTTTCCTTCATTTCTTTCACTACTCCATCATCTCCTTCTCTCTCCATCTGCATCCCTGTTTCTCCCAGCCACATTTGCACCTGGAATGCAAACAGAAAGTGCTCTTTCAAAATAGTGCCCAGCCACAACAATAACAAGTAGGGGTTCTTTATTGATTAACACAACTGATACACATTATTTACATTATTTACATATTGTACATTATTTACATTTTTCATCTCCCATACAGTTTCATCTATCTTAATTATTTCCTCCACTCTTTTTTCCACAGCCAAAAATGTACCTTTTTCAAAATTTCAGAAAATACCCATTTACCTTTGTATTTAATTTCATTCAGTCTCTCATTCCATATTGTCCATGAAACATAAAACAATTTTTTCAGTCTTGTTCACCTCTTTTTGTGTTTTCTTGCCATAATACCCATATGCCAGTATTTCCATATTTACATCTTCAACACTATTAAAGTCTTTCACTATCTGAATTTGTCTCATCCTCCCCACAATAATTACATACCTTGTCTTATACTGTTTTATAAGGCATGTTGACTTTAGCTGGCAGTTTACCAATTGTCAATCTCCACATAAAATTATTACATTCATAAAGTTTTCTACACCATGCATGTCTTGCCTTAATTGCATTTCTTTCTTCATTTCCTAAATACTGGTATACATAATAGTGCTCATTCAGTATATTAGAATATAATTTTTTGCAATTTTTCCTGCATTTTATATTCAGTTTCCATAAAAAATGATTCTGATACTCTTTTGTGTCCTCTTTTGCAAAAAATGTCCAGTTTTTCCCTGAGCTTATTTTCTCCCAACAATTGTTGTCTTTCATAATAAGATTTATTAAATTCTTATGTTTTTCTTCAAGCCTATAAAACTTTATAAAGATTCAATGAAGCTGCACAAACACTTGGGTTAATCAATCCCAGTCCACCTTTCTCTGCTTTAACATACAAAATCTGTCTCCTAACTGGATTCAACCTGCATCCCCTTATAAATGTGAATATAATAGATAATGACTCTTTTTCAAAGATAGAAATAATCATATATGGAGTCATTGCTAAATAAACAATTTTACCTTAAAGTATTGAATTTATTAAATACACTTTTTCTTAATGACAGTGATCATGAGTAGGGGAAGCTACACCAATGCCCTGGCCAAATTTCCCCTAGTAGTATAAACACCACCCTGTGTCTCCCCAAAAAGAGGTTACTGGCAAAGTGGGAATAACCCATCAATAAAGGATAAATAAAATAAAAAAATAAATCATCACTGATACTTAAAGTAGATGTACAGCAGCTCTTTGGAATACTTCTTATGAAGGTGTAACACAAGACAGGAGTCTACAGAATCAGTATCTTCCAAAAGGTGCACAATCTAGAGTTTTCTTCAATCAGCTTAATTTGCCAGTAACCCTGAGTAGCATCTACTACTGAAAATTGGGTTTGTCATTGCTGAGACCTATTATTCATAAGTTCATAGGTGTAAGCTAGGCTGATGACCAATATGGCCCTTATAAACCTAGCCATACAACCCAAATGAAACCCACAAATTTGATTTATATAGGTGGCGATTTACTAACTGTCTGTGTCCATCAGAAACATAGTAGCCAGATCAGATTACCGATCGGTCCAAGTTGTGCTTAAAAAGGGATCGAGAGGAACTCTGCTTCATATGGATGGGGAACCTGTTCCAGAGAATTTGAATTATCTGAGAAACATATCTGTTTCTCCAACATATCATATTTATGTCACAAGCAAAATTTAGGTTTTATAATCTAGTAGTTATGATGCTATTTGTTTTGCAGATGTACAGAAGGGTCATCAAAGCAAGGCCCTGGGATACCCTGTAATTCAGGGAAAGATCACCTCTCAGAAGTCTGTATGATACCAAGTAAAGAGACAGGGCTTAGGGGTGATTAGTGTAGGACATTGTGTTTACTTCCACAAACATTCTTTATAAAAAGAATAGAGGATGTTCCAGTTCCTGCATGTGTCTGGTCAGGTACATACTGAAGGGGCATTATAGTCTATGATGGGTCTGATGAGAGCCAAGTACAGTAGTATGATGACCTGTCTGGACCTAGATGCCATGACCTTACTTATACATTGATCAACATAGAAGAATTTTTACTACCCTGGACTGATGCTGGTTGAAGGCTAGGTTACTGTCTATGAGTTCCTACATTCCTGACTAGTGAATCAACTTTTAAGGATGTTTTGTTGATGACATAGTTACCCAGGGTGGTAGACTTTCCAAAAGGTACTATACTGCATTTTTCAAGCCATGGCTTTGGCACCAAGTGTTTCTCTGTATTAGACCTTCCTGAAGGATGTTCTCATCTTGGTGGGATTCAATGATTGCTCCCAATTTACAGTCATATGTGAAACAGGTCAGCCAGAGGCCTTTGACATTGGCTTTGACATTTGAGATATAGATGCCAAAAATGGGTGGCCTCAGCACAGAGCCCTGGGAGACTCCACTGCTGGAGGTAGCCTCCCCAGTTCTAATCTCCTTGGTCCTATTAATGATCCAGCTAGCTATCCAGCATGTTATAAATGAGTTTATACCTAGTTACACAAGTTTGTTGACGATGCCTGAGTGGGGTATTGCATCAAATGCTTTGGCCAGATCTGGGTAGGCAATATGCACTGTTTTCTCCTCATCCATTGCCTTAGTGACCTTTTCAAAGAAGTCCATCATATTCAGTAAATATGACTTTACTTTGACAAAGCCAAACTGGGATGGATCCAGTGTCTGGAGGTCTTATATGTCCTTGTTGATAATTTCCATGATAATTCTTTTCATGACTTTATGAATAAGACTAGTCAGACTAATGGGCTGTAGTTTTCAGGATCTATTGAAGGACCACCCTGAAGAAGAGGGGGTGAACATTGTAGTTCTCTATTCACATGGCACAAAGCCTGTTTTTAAGACTGTAGTTAAATAATGACTCCAGGGATCCTGATAAGTCATATTTTAGACTATTAGGGAGGTATCCTGAGATGTTATAGGGGCCCAATTGAGTCCATGTTCTTGCCTCTAGTGAGTGCAGCTGGTACATGCTCCCTAGTTAGAACTGGAAGGCTTATGTTTGAATGTATTTTTGAGAGCATGGTTGGGGGTGATAGGGGGGTAAAGTTGGAATTGAATTTGTCCACTAATAGGTTTGCTATATTGCCGGGCTCAGTGGATGTAGCACCATTAATAACCATCAGTTTGGCACATTGCTGTGTGCTGCCCTTGAGGTGTCTGACATAGCTGTAAAAGGCCATATGGTTATCTTTCTCCTAGGAGGCTCTAGGAGGCTCTCTTAACCTTAATGTTGGTTTTGATTATCCTAATTAGCCTTCTTAGTTGCCTATTTACTTTGATCAGAGAGTTTCTATCTTTATGGCAATTACTCTTCCTGATTTTTTCCATAATTTTTCCTTTTGTTGTGTATCCTGTTTAATTTGGGATGCCACAAGGGTGGTTTGTTTCTAGGGGTTAGTCCTGGGCTTACTTCTGGTAGGTATAGCAGCCTCTATGCAGCCATTGACATTGTTGTACAGAGTTTCTGAGAGCAGTTCAGCAAAGGCTGCTGTGTTCTCTGGGTCTGGATGGGCACTGACCTTTGACAATCCATTACTTAATAAAAAGTAGTTCCTGACTGTTCCTGGATTTAATGGGATTACAGAGTTGATTCTGATTTTGAAGAAGACAGCTTTATGATTGGAAATTACCAGGTTGGATGAGACACTGAGGGAGAGAGGTTGCAGTGGTCTCCCATATTTGTAAGCACAAGATCCAGTATGTTGGAGCCTCTAGTGGACATATGCACTAACTGTTATGGTTGTTTGCATTTATAAAGTCCAAGAATCTCTCTGCCTGCAGGTTTAAGACCATATAGGGGGTAATTAAAGTCTCCCATTAGTAAGTTGTTAGGTTGGATGGTAAGTGCCTTCAGTAGGTCCAAGTATGCATCGTGAACTTCTTGAGACATGGACAATGATCTATAGCTGGCAAGGATATGGTACAGGATTTTGTCTATGGTGATCTGCATGTGGAGGAACTCCTATGTGTCATCCTGTTTGACCACCCTAGTGGTACGCTTGCTACTGATGTATTTTAAGACACCTCCTCCTTTAACCATTGTGGGCAGCTAGTGGTCGAAAACTGTGGAAGGCGCTGAAAATTTGCACTACTGCCGCTTTAAACAAAGTGTCCGTAACTGCACAGATGTCTATAGTCTTGAGTGTGAGGAGAGCTTGGAGTGAGTGTATTTTTTTTTTTTTTTTATTATTTAGATTACTGGCAGTGAACAATAGCATTTTGAGGTTCATTTGAGCTGATTTTACTATGTCAACAGGTGTGTCAATTTGGCATTGCCCAAAAAAATGTGCTATGGGGTAGATACAGTTGTAGTCAGTATTCAAAAGCCTAGAGAGGACAGATGCAGACCATCCTTGGCAAAACAATATGATCTGTTAACCATATTCTCCCAAGCTGAGAAATATTGGATTCCCTTAGAATGACACTAGAAAGACAGCCTGTTGTTAAAATCAATCAACTTTTGTTCACATTGTGAAATCATCTCCAGTGGCAGTAATATGCTGCTTAGTGCTATGATCATACCAGCCTGAGACACATAACTCTGAGGTTAACCTTCTTTCCCCCCCCCGGAGGCTTCTTCGGATGTTCCCACGAAGAAGTTCCTAGGAAAAGACTGTGTAAGAGGAGACACTTGGATTCTCCACAAGAATCCTTGACATCTGATACTGACTTAGATGAGTCAGAAGGGTCCCTAAGTCACCTTCAGAGGATGTCTCTTTTGCTGACATCTTGGAGATCCTTAAACAGAGAGGTGCCTGGCAAGCCCTCCCCCCTTCTGAGGATGAGTCAGTTTTGCTGAAGGCATTTGGTGCCGCTCCTGCCTCCTCCTGGGTCACGCCGCCCTTTGATGAGTTAATGGAATTAATTGCTCGAAGGCGTGGGAGACTCTGACACAGTGGAACCTGTCCCTAGGAAGCCAAATAAGTACATCACGGCACCACAGGACAAAGCTTACCTTACCAAAGGAGTTCCAGTAGACGCCATGGTGGTGGCAGCGGCCACGAAAAGGAGATGTCGGAGTCTTCCTCTTCTGTCCATCCGCCTAACAAAGATTCTAGGACCATGGACAGATGGGAAGCGCATTTTCAGTTCAGCGGCTTTTCTATGCGTTCCTGAACTATTTGACCCATTTTACACGTTTACAGAGGATCTAGTCAAAGAGTTGGGAGATACCCTCCAGGGTGCTACAGATGCGCTATCTCAGAGAAAGTTACAGCGCATCTCAACACCCTTCGTCCATTGTGAACTTCGTCCATGAGGCTGATATCCTATGCAGCCGAAGGATCGAGTAGGGCAGCGGCTTCAGCGATTGCTCTTCGTAGGCAATCCTGGATGCGCTTATGTTCTTTGGAAGCCTTCAAGTCTTCCTTTACTAACGCCCCATTTGATGGAGCCACACTTTTTGGCCCTAAAGTAAAGGAGACCCTTACCGGTGTGAACAGGAGGGAAAGACTCTGTCTGCTGTCGGAGTCCGTTTTCCACCCCTTCCAGACCGTACCCCAAAGGGCAACGTGGTGGGGAAAATGTGGTTCGAAAACCCCAAGGATCTTTTCCAAACACACAGGGTGATGCCCCCTCTAGAGGCAGAGGGGGGGGGCAGAGGTGGAAGACGCCGCCCTGGCGGCAGAGGGGGTCCGCAAAACCAAGGTGACAGGGATAACCTCCCTGGCAAACCTTTTCAGCGCTCCTGAGAGGAGGCCCGACTGTCCTGCTCTGGAGGCAGTCGGGGGTCGCTTAGCTTTATACCCTCAGGCCTGGCAAAACCTTTCTTCAGACAATTGGGTAAATAGCATTATTACCAGAGGTTACAAAATCCCATTTCTATCCACCCCCATTCCAAAGAGAATACTCCCAGATGTACCACCCCATCTGCAAGACCCAGCAGCTGCAGAAATTTCAAAGCTGCTAGAAAAAAGTCATCCAACCAGTCCCAGCGGACCAAATAGGATTCGGAACTTACTCAAGGTTCTTTTTAGTTCCAAAGAAAACAGGGGACTGGAGGCCAATTCTAGACCTAAGTCATCTCAACACCTTTGTCAAGAAGGAAAAGTTCCGAATGGTCACGCTTCAATCGATCCTTCCATTCTTACGGAAGGACGACTGGATGTGCTCAATAGATCTGAAGGACGCATACTACCACATCAAAATGGCCAGGGCGTCCAGAGATCACTTGCGCTTCCAGCTGGGAGCCAGTCACTATCAGTTTCGAGCCCTGCCCTTTGGCCTGACCACAGCCCCCAGGGTCTTCACCAAATGCATGGCAGTGGTAGCGTCTCATCTGAGGCGCCTAGGATTCCAGGTGTTTCCGTATCTGGACGACTGGCTCCTGTCTGCCACCACCAGGCGTCAACTGATACAAGCCAGGGATTACTCCCTACAACTTTGTACACACCTTGGCATTTCAGTAAATTTCAGAAAATCTTTGCTACAGCCATCACAGCATATCTTATTTATAGGAGCGGAATTAGATACACGTCAGTTAGTTCTAAAACTTCCGACAGAAAGAATAGTAGCACTTCAATTCAACATTTCCCTTCTGCTGTCGTCCAGAAAATCCCCAGCAAAAATTGTTCTGAAAGTTTTGGGTCTCATGGCAGCTTCTCTCATAGCAATACCATTGGGAAGACTGCACATGAGAGTGCTACAATGGCTTCTATTTGCACAATGGTCATTCCAACAACTTCCACTGACTCACGAAATATTGATAACAAGAACATGCAAATCACACCTAATGTGGTGGTTACAGACTTGCAACCTATCCGGCGGAAGACCATTTGTGCTACCCCCACCGTCAGCGACGATAACCACGGACGCTTCCCTGATAGGGTGGGGGGGCATCTTTCAGGGACAGACCGTCCAAGGCGAATGGACCAATCTGGAGTACAATCTGCACATCAATGTTCTGGAGTTGAGGGCAGTGTTTTTGGCGTTGCAACACTTTGCTCCCCTTCTTCCTCCAGGGACCATTGCAGTTCAGACAGACAACATGTCCGTAGTCTGGTACATAAACAAGCAAGGGGGAACCAGGTCTTACCAACTATGCAGAGAGGCCATGAGAATTTGGCAATGGGCAGAGTCCACCGGTCACTTTCTGATTGCAACGCACATCCCGGGGTCATCCAATGTCATAGCCGACAGGCTGAGCAGGGCAATACTATTGCCTCACGAGTGGTCCCTCAAACAGTCAGTTGCGGAAAAGATTTTTCGCAAGTGGGACCAGCCAACCTGCGCTCTGTTTGCGTCTCCAATGAAAGCCAAATGCAGGAGCTACTTTGCCCTATTACCCCCTCCAGGGGAAGTCCCCAGGGACGCTGGTGCCGATTGGCCCCCGGGTCTCCTATATGCTTTTCCTCCATTTCCCCTGATTGCAAAGTTTCTACAGAAAGCAAACAACCTTCAGAGGACTATAATTCTCATTGCTCTGTTCTGGCCTCGTCAGATTTGGTTCCCCTTTCTCTTGCATCACCGCATTCGAGGACCTTGGATGCTGGTCCCAGAGCCAGATCTACTGACTCACTCGTCAGGAGTTCCTCACCCATCCCTGGAATCTCTCCATCTAGCAGCTTGGCTGCTCCGCTTCCTTTTAGCCAGGTCAATTCCCTTACATCGGTTCAGGATATTTTGGTGGCTTCTCATAAAGTTTCCACTACAAAGACTTACACCAGTAAATGGAAGCGTTTTGTCTTCTGGGCGAGTCACATCAGTTGGACCCTGTTACATCTCCGTTAAACAAGGTTTTAGAATTCTTGACTGAATTATTTCATGAAGGAGCTTCCCGGCTACTTTAAGAGTACAGTTAGCTGCCATTTCTAACTATCATATAGAAGAATGTGGTGCGCCTATTATGGCTCACAGACTTTGTAAAGCCTTTTAAAAGGTTCCTTTCATATCAGACCACCAGTCAAGTCCGACATCACCGTGGAATTTAAATTTGTTGCTTGCTAAATTAATGTTGCCACCCTTTGAACCAGCTTCAAGTTGCACGTTGAAATTTTGTCATGGAAAACATTATTTCTAGTGGCCATCACATCTGCTAGGCAGTGTCTGAGCTTCAGGCCCTTTCGTCAAACATCCTTATTTAATATTTCATTCTGACAGAGTATCCTACGCACTAATCCATCCTTTCTTCCCAAAGTTTGTTCCTCTAGTAATATCAATCAGTCCATTGAATTACCCACCTTCTTTAAAAACCACTCTAATAAATTGGAGTATATGTTGCACAAACTAGACGTCCATAGACAACTCAGATTTTATATGGATAGAACAAAAGATCACAGGAAATCTGATCAACTATTTGTAGCTTTTGCTGACAGCAGAAAGGGTCTTGCAGTTACAAAACGAACTCTTTCTAAATGGCTAACTGACTGTATCACATATGTTTACGAAGCCTCTGACCAAACTTTATCTGCGAAACCCAAAGGACATTCTACCAGATCAGTGTCTACATCTTTGGCTCACGCAGCTCGCGTACCTTTAGACACTATTTGTGCGGCTGCTACTTGGGCTAAACCACATACATTTATCTCTCATTACAAAGTGGACAGGGTTTCTAGGGATAGGGCAACCTTTGGTTCCACTGTGCTCAAGAACGTTCTCCCTTGAGTTCCTCAGGGTCATGGAGCTAGGGACGCTACCCATGTGTAAGAACAAAGGCGAGATTGAACACTCTCACATAAAGAAGTTATGTCCTTACCATAACGTTCCATGTGGAGTGTTCATCTCGCCTTGTTTACACTCCCACCCTTCCCACCCTTAGGAAGAACGTTCGATTTGGTGCCTGGTCTGGAGTATTCTCCTTCTGCTGTTGCAGTAGTACTGTTATTTTCATACTCAGGGTATGTTTGTATATATGTATATTATGTATATAGTGGCATGTGTGCGTGCGTATGTCTGGTTTGCTTGCAAACTAGATCTGAGGTAAAGGCAGAGGGGGATTGTGGGTGTTAGATGTCCTCGAGCTTCTTCTCGATGCAGAGCTTGCAGTCGGCCGGCACGGAGCCGAGGATCGGCTCCGAACCCATGTGTAATAACCAAGGCGAGATGAACACTCCACATGGAACGTTATGGTAAGGACATAACTTCTTTTTATAGTCTATGATGGGTCTGATGAGAGCCAAGTACAGTAGTATGATGACCTGTCTGGACCTAGATGCCATGACCTTACTTATACATTGATCAACATAGAAGAATTTTTACTACCCTGGACTGATGCTGGTTGAAGGCCAGGTTACTGTCTATAAGTTCCTAGATTCCTGACTAGTGAATCAACTTTTAAGGATGTTTCGTTGATGACATAGTTACCCGGGGTGGTAGACTTTCCAAAAGGTACTATACTGCATTTTTCAAGCCATGGCTTTGGCACCAAGTGTTTCTCTGTATTAGACCTTCCTGAAGGGTGTTCTCATCTTGGTGGGATTCAATGATTTCTCCCAATTTACAGTCATATGTGAAACAGGTCAGCCATAGGCCTTTGACATTGGCTTTGACATTTGAGATATAGATGCCAAAAAGGGGTTTCCTCAGCACACTGCTGTAGGTAGCCTCCCCAGTTCTAATCTCCTTGGTCCTATTAATGAGCCAGCTAGCTATCCAGCATGTTATAAATGAGTTTATACCTAGTTACACAAGTTTGTTGACGATGCCTGAGTGGGGTATTGCATCAAATGCTTTGGCCAGATCTGGGTAGGCAATATGCACTGTTTTCTCCTCATCCATTGCCTTAGTGACCTTTTCAAAGAAGTCCATCATATTCAGTAAATATGACTTTACTTTGACAAAGCCAAACTGGGATGGATCCAGTGTCTGGAAGTCTTATATGTCCTTGTTGATAATTTCCATGATAATTCTTTCCATGACTTTATGAATAAGACTAGTCAGACTAATGGGCTGTAGTTTCCAGGATCTGTTGAAGGACCTCCCTAAAGAAAAGGGGGTGAACATTGTAGTTCTCCATTCACATGGCACAAAGCCTGTTTTTAAGACTGTAGTTAAATAATGACTCCAGGGATCCTGATAAGTCATATTTTAGACTATTAGGGAGGTATCCTGAGATGTTATAGGGGCCCATTGAGTCCATGTTCTTGCCTCTAGTGAGTGCAGCTGGTACATGCTCCCTAGTTAGAACTGGAAAGCTTATGTTTGAAGGTATTTTTGAGAGCATGGTTGGGGGTGAGAGGGGGGTAAAGTTGGAATTTAATTTGTCCACTAACAGGTTTCCTATATTGCCGGGCTCAGTGGATGTTACACCATTAATAACCATCAGTTTGGCACATTGCTGTGTGCTGCCCTTGAGGTGTCTGACATAGCTATAGAAGGCCATATGGTTATCTTTCTCCTAGGAGGCTCTCTTAACCTTAATGTTGGTTTTGATTAACCTAATTAGCCTTCTTAGTTGCCTATTTACTTTGATCAGAGAGTTTCTACCTTTATGGCAATTACTCTTCCTGATTTTTTCCATAATTTTTCCTTTTGTTGTGTATCCTGTTTAATTTGGGATGCCACAAGGGTGGTTTGTTTCTAGGGGTTAATCCTGGGTTTACTTCTGGTAGGTATAGCAGCCTCTATGCAGCCAGTGACATTGTTGTACAGAGTTTCTGAGAGCAGTTCAGCAAAGGCTGCTGTGTTCTCTGGGTCTGGACGGGCACTGACTTTTGACAATCCATTACTTAATAAAAAGTAGTTCCTGACTGTTCCTGGATTTAATGGGATTACAGAGTTGATTCTGATTTTGAAGGAGACAGCTTTATGATTGGAAATTACCAGGTTGGATGAGACACTGAGGGAGAGAGGTTGCAGTGGTCTCCCATATTTGTAAGCACAAGATCCAGTATGTTGGAGCCTCTAGTGGACATATGCACTAACTGTTATGGTTGTTTACATTTATAAAGTCCAAGAATCTCTCTGCCTGCAGGTTTAAGACCATATAAAGTCTCCCATCAGTAAGTTGTTAGGTTGGATGGTAAGTGCCTTCAGTAGGTCCAAGTATGCATCGTGAACTTCTTGGGACATGGACGGTGATCTATAGCTGGCAAGGATATGGTACAGGATTTTGTCTATGGTGATCTGCATGTGGAGGAACTCCTATGTGTCATCCTGTTTGACCACCCTAGTGGTACGCTTGTTACTGATGTATTTTAAGACACCTCCTCCTTTAACCAATGTGGGCAGCTAGTGGTAGAAAACTGTGGAAGGCACTGAAAATTTGCACTGCTGCCGCTTTAAACAAAGTGTCCGTAATTGCACAGATGTCTATAGTCTTGAGTGTGAGGAGAGCTTGGAGTGAGTGTATTTTTTTTTATTATTATTTAGATTACTGGCAGTAAACAATAGCATTTTGAGGTTCATTTGAGCTGATTTTACTATGTCAACAGGTGTGTCAATTTGGCATTGCCCAAAAAAATGTGCTATGGGGTAGTTACAGTTGTAGTCAGTATTCAAAAGCCTAGAGAGGACAGATGCAGACCATCCTTGGCAAAACAACATGATCTGTTAACCATATTCTCCCAAGCTGAGAAATATTGGATTCCCTTAGAATGACAATAGAAAGACAGCCAGTTGTTAAAATCAATCAACTTTTGTTCACATTGTGAAATCATCTCCAGTGGCAGTAATATGCTACTTAGTGCTATGATCATACCAGCCTGAGACACATAACTCTGAGGTCTCCATAATGTCCCTCGTCACATAGTCCAGGTAGGTATGTTTCAGGTAATTTTACACTTATCTTGTTGTTTCAACAATAAAGGATTTGGTTGCCCTAAGGAGAAGTGTTCGTCTTCATGCTTTGCTTGCCTGCCTGCCTTCTACCTGGTTTTCTTACAGTGGAGTCCCCAATGACAAGAGTCCTGGGGAGTGTGTTTACTGGCCTTAGTGGCTTAGTGTTTGTGCTTTCTTTGAACAGATTGTGTGTGTGGTGTTAGGTGTTGTTTTTTCTGAGTATCTTTGGGCTTGCTGAGGCACATCTTTGCCAATGGGTGGTCTAGGTGATCTTTGTTTTTAAGAAGATTGCATTTATATGCCTCAGCATATGTTATTCTCTCTGTATGTGTGTGTCTGTGTGTGTGTGTCTGTGTGTGTGTGTGTGTGTGTGTGTGTGTGTGTGTGTGTGTGTGTGTGCTATGTGAGGTTAGGTGCCTGTCAGAAGGACAAAAACTCGCAAGAGCAAATGTCAAGTGAACAAATCAGGAACATCTAAAAATCTGGAAGGTCAAAAAACAAAAAAGCACATTTGCATTGTGGGGGACTGTGCTCCCACACCCCCTGCTAATTAGCTTCACTCACTAAACTCCGAGATTGCACTACAGTGGGGAAAGGAGAAAAAGCCCAGTCCCCACTGTACCATGATCCTGCACAATCAAAGTCTTTGTGTTTTGACCTTCTGGGTTTTCTATGTTCCTGGTTCGGTCTTTTGAATTTTGCTGTTGTGAGTTTTCATCCTTGTGATAGGGACCCGTGAGATGGGTGTTGTGTGCGTTGGTTCGACAACTTGATGTGCATTTGTATGTGAGAGTTTTGCCTCCAATGTCAATGAGTAAGTAGTTGTTGGTGAACATGGAACAATTGCTGCATTGTCTCATGATGCCCATATCTACCGGGTTTGCTACAGAAAATTTAGAAAATTGAATATCCATGCTATCCAGTCCTTTGATTGGTGAGCTAGAAAGGGGTGGTGTATGGGGTTAGAAGGCTATAAACTCATTAATTCCAGTGGAGCTCAGGAAGTTTGCACTGTAACCTCTGGTGGGTGGAGCCTAAGCCTTATAACAGAATCAAATTATGTCCTCACATTTCAAACAAATATTCACATCACTGGAAAGAAGTATATATGGCAAACTCTTCAGTACAAACTATTTTTATAGTGGTAGTAATCTTTAGGTTCTAGGTCTTAAACTTGAATTTTGTAAGTCACAGTAAACACAGTAACTATTACATTTGCAATAAAACAACTCAGCAACCACTCAAGTTACACACATACTGTGAAAAGCATTTTATTCATCTAGCTGAGAGTTCTGTCTGTGTTACTTGGTTGTTGCGATATATAGAAAATTATATATATATATATATATATATATATATATATATATATATATATATATATATATATATATATATGTGTGTGTGTGTGTGTATATATATATATATCTAAATATACATATATAAAAATTAATATCGTAAAAACTACAGTTAATATGTGTGCCTGCGCTAGACAGAGGTCAAATATTAATGCAGTTGACTTTGCCGTTGTATAAGCTTTGAGATTAAATCTTTTAAAACCTTGTAGATAGCATATTTTGGAATTATTGATGCAAATATGAACAATCAATATTTGATGCTTGGATGCATCAGTAGGAGTTAACTGCAGATGTACCTAGAGGTGTCACTCGGATGTGGGTGCTTCCTTGGTGCAGACTAATAAGGGTGCTTTATTGGGGCAGAGTATGCTAAACAATACTAAATTCTAGTAACTTTAAAGTTTACACAATACTGAATTCTACTAAATCTATGGCTATTGCCACTTGACACCCAACTAGCTGCTCTAAGCTTGTCAGCGTACAAGGTATTTGCTCTATGTTTTCTTCTTTTCAGGATGTAGTTTTGTGGACCGTTCTATAGGTTAAATCTATTTTCTAAGATGAACAGTGGGTGGAAGGAACACTTAAATAGCTTATATAGTAGACAGTAGCCATGAAGGAGGGACATTGGAAATCAGATTACAATAAGTGGCAAAGGCCAGAGACACAGCCTTATAAAACCATTCCAGGAAAAGGGTGGGAGGGTTGTGAAAAAAATTCAAGTAGGAAGCAGGTTAGCTAAAGAGATCCAGTCAAATAAAGTGAGTATTAGAGCTCTTTCAAAAACCTTAGCTTAATGTCTTGGGGTGGGGTTGCAGACACAAAGAACAGGGGAATAGAAAGACACTGGAATGCAAGTGCTCTGAGCTGCAAGTCAATGACCCCAGACAGGTTAGAATTTCAGAAACTTTAGCTTCATGCCTCATTGGGTGATGGGGCAGACACAAAGAACAGGGGAACAGAAAGGCACTGGAACGCAACTTTAAATAGGTAAATGATAAACAGTATATAAAACTGTAGGAACAAAACTGGAATGTCAACAACTATAAGTGCACTGAAGCACAAATTCTTGAGCAAAAAAACATTAATCTCAGTATTGTAATTCTACTACAGTTTAAGGCAACAGACTATGCAGAAATTTACCCATCAACATTGTTTATGGAAGAAATGCAGTAATAAATAACTGAATAAGGCTCAAATCCTGTAGTAGTTCACAATTCTGCCAAAACTGTGAATGAAACTAGAAAACTAAGGCTCACCAGGGTTTAAAATACAAACTGATAGCTATTTCAAGTAATTCTGCTTGTGCAGATAGAGGTGCAGTATAATGTAGAAACTCATTATTTTTATAACTGCAAATTTTGCCACAAGACTAAGGTCCCAGAACAACCTAAAATGCAAACAGATAACCTTTTTGGATACAACATGAAAAGAAGCATAACAAGTTCAAAACATGTCACCATATGGGTCACCATAAGTTCAACTTAAATATTTCAGGAGAATTGAAATATTTTTTTTCTTCTTTTTCTTTTTTGATGAAAAGCTTGTTACTCACAGTTCATAGGTTCATAGGTTGGACCTAGGCTATCAGCCCTAGGGCCTATACAAGCCTAGCCATAACAATTCCCTGGCTATTTCTTCCCACAATATTTACTTCCCTGGACCCATGTCTAGCAGGGAGACTGACGTGATCGCCGGGGTGAATCTCCTGTCTCTCACCCAATCGTCAAGGTTCCTTTTGAAGAGGGCCAAAGAGGTGCTCTACTTGGCATGTATGGGCAGTCTATTCCAAAGTCTGGGGAGTCTCTGGGTCAGGCTTTCTATACCTTTCCAAGTCTTGAATAACAATCTTAAACATGTTCTTGGAAAAGCTGCACTGTCACGGGCACCTGCAAAAAATTCCTACCATTTAATGCATGCAGTAGCAATTAAATTAGCAACAATATTGGATAAAGCATGCCTTGCTGCACAAAACTCATCATAAAGCACGTCTAAATCGATGTCCTTTGTTGTCAAGCCCATGACAGTGCTTGCATTTTGAAAGGACTGAAATGCTCCTTCTTTATTTAGAAATATTTGATGCATCACACGCAATGCTGCCATCTGAGTAATTAAACTTTTCTAGAGCTGCAAAAAATTTTGTTGCAGACACATTGTATGATGTTCCATGTCCTCATTCTCAAGCATAGTTTGTGCTTTGTGTCAAAAAAATGTATCAGTTATGCATGACTCAATTTTAGTTTTCAGTTGCTGCATTACAGGCAAGAGCTCAAGCAATGTAAAATCTCCCCTCTCCACTTTCTGGACCGACACCTCAAACACATTTCAAATGTTCTGGACAAAACATAAGTATGCTTTTTTAATGTTTGTCTATACTGCTTCACAGTCATGCATATTATTTTCTATTCCCAGATGCATATGAACTCTCTTTTGGCAGTCTTCACTGAGAGATGCAAAGTAGGACACAATGGCAGGCCATGAATCAAGTAATCTCTCAATAGCTGGACCCAGAAACAACCATCTCGTTGGTACATGCCTAAATAATTTGTGATATTCTAAGTATCTTCTTCTTCTTCTTTCAGCTTTTCCCAGTTAGGGGTCACCACAGCGGGTCACCTGTCCGCTCATGATTGGCAGTGGAGTTTTACAGTGTCGAGTTGGCAGCCCGGCGCCCAACCTTCCACAGAAGGCACACACACATGCACTCACACCTAGGGCCAATTTTAGAGTGTCCAGTCCACCTGCAGCATGTCTTTGGGATGTGGGAGGAAACCGGAGCACCCGGAGGAAGCCCATATGACCACAGGGAGAACATACAGACTCCACACAGAAGGCACCCCAGCCGAGGATCGAACCAGAGTACCTCTTGCTGTGAGGCGGCAATGCTAACTGCTGCACCACTGTGGCCGCCCTGTGATATTCTAAGTATATAAAGTCAAAAAAATTTTGCACCTGGGCTCTCCTATTAGCAGATACACTGAAATGACTGTAAATGCTGGTAACCATTGTTTCTACATCACAATCAAGTTCATCAATTAGTTTTTTCAAGGCATTGTGTATCACATGAGCATTGCAGTTTGTCCACAATATTACTACTTTTTTTCAACAGCTCAGTAAACACACTGCTTTGCACCATAGTTCACACTTGCATTATCAGCTGAATAAAAAGACATGCATGCAATATGAAGGCGATTATCTGAAAGAACTTTAACTAACATGTCTGTGATAGAAGTAGAATGCTCATCATTAAGCTCATCAAAGTCTAAAAGCTTTTTATTTAAACCAGTTTCAACAGTAAAATATTGAATGCAGACAGGAAACATTTTTCTGTTCTTGAGATTAGATGCATCAGTTGACACAGAATATCGAACAGAATTGCCACCAGTAATGTCTTTCATAATGGACTCCACTGACTTTGGGCCAAGGGCATCAGTCACCAGTTCTTCTGCTTTCGTGCGACCACATGCTGTCTTTTTAGGAGTAGCCAAGTCTTGATATAACAAGTGGTCCAGTGCAGCGCCACAGTCAGCAGCTTTGTAGGAGATGTGGTGATGTACAGTGTAGTAAACACACACAAGTTCTGCAACCGTTGCCTGGTTGTCATTTCCTGTTACTGTCGTTGACTTCTTCTTGAAAAAAATGTGAATGGCAGTAGTGTTTAAGCTTTCTGATGACTTTTCGAATGGCTGTGATTTACTATGTCACCTTTGCCACCATAAGCAACTGAAACCTCCTTCTGACACAATGTGCATCGAGCTGTGAAGACATTGCCATGAACTTTTTCGCACCAGGAAAATTCTGTCTGCCATTCTTGACGATACCATGGCAACCTCTTTGCTTTTTTTTAGGTGGAGGAGTGTTTGGCAAATCATTACATTCTCCGTCAGTTTCTGTGCTACTCACGCTACCTTCAGTTGCATAACAACTTGTATCCATTTCCAGTGAACCCCCAAGTAGATCATCTAACAATATCAGATTGTGTGACTACTATGCAAAAACATTGCTTCAGACTACAACATCAGTTTTTAGTAAGGGTGAAGCATCCATTCGACAAAGGGGAAGTTGTGGAAAGTCCTGCACTTCACACAAACTCTACGGTAAGACCCCATAGCCTCAGGCTCTTACCCGCGTGGTTCTACTTTCTAGCCAATGAGCTTTCCCAGGGCTGTCTTTCTCCAACTACTGTAAGCTTATTTGCGGCATCAATGGAATGCCTGCTCAGCCAGACACAACATTACAGTGTCACCCTGTTATAATGTGTTTAACACAAGCGCACATTTGTGTGCCTGAGAGAACATTTGGGTTTTTACAAAGCAGTCTGGTCCAGATCTTATTTTCAGCACACAATCGACTCTGCTTCTGCTATTCCCATTGCAAATCCCGATTCCCAATAGGCATTGATAACGCACCCTTTTAGAGTACATCTGGACTAACGGTACATTTTTCAGTCAGCTTTGTTACAGCAATTCACACACAGTCACCTGATGACCCAATATATGCTAATAAATAAAACATCTAATTTTGGAAGATGTAATACACACACACACACACACACACACACACACACACACACACACACACACACACACACACACACACACACAAGCATAATATTGTGGACACG